>NC_028647.1:24305449-24309206 GCF_001406875.1 Solanum pennellii | reverse complement strand
TATATATAGGGGGAGTAGTATTGAGCACCGATGTGGGGATGCGAGTTCAGATTAACTCAAGTCTCCATGTAAACCATGTAGCTATCATGGGCAGAAAAGGGTCATACTATTTAGATGAACCGTTTCCATTGTTTACTAGTGGATCCATTAGGCAGTTCAGTAACTATACCCTGGTAAAGTTAGGATGGTCGGGCAGTGTGAGCCGAGTAACGTTGTATCATTACTGTAGCTCTTAAGTGATGGTGGTCAGTTAGAGAAACTCCCACAGTATTAATTACATGGTTCTTCAAGGGGTTCTTCTTAGTATGAATGGCGTTATGGGACTTTATTCATGCATTGAACAAGTAGACTTTGAGAGGGAGGATGATATGTTTCTTTATGATATTACTACTTGAGTTAACATCGTGTTTTTAAATAGTTTTTCTTTGTATTGCACTTGTTTTAAACTGCTTTATATTGAAATGAGCTAAGTTAAATATCATGTGTTGAGTACTTTGAGTTGAGTATCCTTAGTCGAGTATCATATCTTTGAGTTCAGTATTTAATTTCTAAGTTGAGTATCTAGTTCTTGAGTATTCATTGGGTTTCAAGTTTGAGAAGAGTTAAGCATGTTTCCATCTTTTTATTCGAGTATCAAGCTTATGTTATGCTTTAGAATACCCCTTACATGCTCGTACATTCCACGTACTGAGCCAATTGGCATGCATCATGATGATGCAAACACTGGTAAACTGGATCATCAATAGAAGTTTTGTTGATATCACATGGAGTTAGAGTTAGCTATGGTGAGCCTCCTTGCTTCCGGAGGATTCCATTTACTTTCAGCAATTAGGAGGTCATAGGTCTTGTCCCGATTTCCTTCTTTATCAATTAGAGGCTTCATAGATAGTCAGTCTAGTTAAGAAGTTTGTATTATTCATTTATTTTATTAAATGTTTTAAAGACTGAAGTTGCCTATTTTATGGCTAGTTGAATATATTATTCTATTCAATGTTGTTCATTTGAGTTTATTGAATCTTATTTCAGTTTTAAATTTTTGCATGCTTCATTTAGTCTTCCGCTTGTAGTCAGCCAGAATGAGGATTCGCTTGGAGACCAAATGGTCTTCGAGTGCCGACCACGTCCAGGGTGTAGACTCGGGTCGTGACACTTACTCTTTAACCTATCTTAATATACCATAACACAAATCATAATGAAATAATATATAATAAGAAAAGTGAGCCGAATTTCAAATAATTCCCTTAAAGTCCACAACCTTCAAACATCAAATCCTTACGCCTAATATCACTTTATATCCATCCTAATTAATCATCACGATAAGTCTTTATCAAATTGGACGAGAAGCTAGCAATTTTAATCAAATTCAAGTACTGATTATGGGCAATGGAGTTTGGAAACATAAATGAGCTTGTAACCCTTTAACCATCAAACACTACGTGGAACAATTCAAAAGCAATGAGTTTAAACAGGAAGACAACATATTAACAAAAAACCTAATGTGGATATCCTAGTAAGAAAATACTATATCCATCATGGAGAAAAATCATATAATAAAATTAGACAAGTAAAGATCTTGAATTTGTATAATCATATTGATAAACATGCAAATCAAAAAGGGAAGAAATTAAGACATGAGCATTGACAAAGAATAAGGAAGAATGACACCATAATTTTGTTGCCTATTTTCGTTGACCGGAGCTGCTAACCCGAGATGTTAGTTGTACAACGTCTGGTTGTTGCTGTTGCTTTGTGGTGGTTTCCGGGGTCGCTGGTGGACAGCAGTTGGAGCTGCTGCCAGGTGGTCTTCACGGCGTGTTAGCCGGTGGAACTCCGTCAGAGATGGAGCGGCTACTGCGAGAGGCAAGAGAGGGGAAGGGGAAGAGCGACGAAGAGAGAAGGGAAGGAGAATAGGAGAGAAGAGAGAGAAAGAGAGGGAAGTCACCGCCTCTAGTGGCCTCGCTGGAGCGGCTTCGCGGGAAGGGAGGAGAATGGAAAGAGCAGCGCTGCTCTATTCTTTGGAGAAGAAGAAGAATTAATTGTCTTAGGGTTTTAGGGTCTTTTATTTAGAATATCATCTTTTTTTAAAAAAAAAAAGTGTTAATATCGATCACTAGATGTGAATATCATTTAAAATCATTAAAACAAATACCGACATTATGAAATCTTATATATGTGCGTGTATGTATAAAATTTTATTTAACTACACATCAATAAAAGTGTAATGTTATAACTCCTAATTATAGAAATTTAATTTTATCGATCAACAAAAGCTTATCAATATATCAATTTTAATAAATCTCCTTGAATTGATCATCGATGTTTCTTTTGTTGATAATGTATTTCATATTTGAACCACTAATATAGAAGACATGATTTGTTAAACTATTCGAGGAGTATATAGTCAATGTATTTCATACTCCGATGAGTTATCCTTTACATGTCATTGCCTACGATATGATCACTACACTTGACATTCATCAATGTCAAACATAATAATCTTGATAGAGCTTGCTTAGTACAATTATTTACGATGTTCGATTGTCTATTTCATAAAATGAGAATATGCATTGACGGTTATACGTACAAATAATTAAATAGTTAACTATAAATATAAAATTTAATTAATTGTTATCATGACATTACTACGAGTATTATCTCGCATTTTATACTCGAATGGATTATATGTTAGCTCTTCACCTCTATATTATTACATGAGATATAAGTTCACGATTTGACGACGAACTGATGGAATTTGTACATTATTCTATAAATATAAGTATAATTATCTCCTAATTCATATCAACGTAGTTTCATACTCTAAATATAGATTATTAATATATTTTGTTTATTTATAAAAGTTGTTACACTTTTTGAAACAACTAATTGTAGGTGTAAAATGAAAATTCAATATTACGCACAATAGAAAAATTATGATTTATAGAAGCATTTTAAAAAAATCGACCTCCAAATTTCGCTTTTATTAAAAGTAATTAGATGAAATAAAAATATCGAGTTTTTAGGTTGGTATTTCACATTTTTTAGTAGTGAGAGGGAAAGAGAAGAGGATAGCAACCTGTTCTATGGTTCTCGCTGGTGGAGAGGGTGGCGCCGGTGCTTCTGCTAGCTCGCTGGCTGGAGCTCGCCATTTTTTTGTCCAAAGAAAAATGGGAGAGGAGAAGAGGAAAAGTGTGAATATTGAGTTAGAGTTTTTGTCTTGTATTATTAAATTAGAAAAGATGACTAATGAGATCTAAATCGTTGATTTAAAAGAGATGTATGGCTGAGATTGTACGAGAGATTAATGGTTTGGATTAAATAACGAAGTTCTCAAATTTGGTTTCAAAATAACTACAATCGAAATAGCAGTGATTTAAATAGGCTAAAATTGAAATGAATAGATAGCTATAAAGGAAATAGAATTTGAATTAAAAGAATTAGAATAGAAACGAATCACAATAGAATATGCTAAAAAAAAAAAAATATTTTGGAGGAAGATTATGGAAGTACTATTCAATAAATTTAATTTCTACACACTTTAAAACATTTTCATATAATTAAACACGCTTATATTTTTAATTCTTTTAAAAATAAATATGTAAAGCAATTATTTCGAGTTTTCAAATCGATAAATATGATAAATTAATAGTAATTAGGGAAAATGCAAAAATACCTCCTCAACCTATGCCCGAAATTTCAGAGACATGCTTATTTTATATTAAGGCCTTATTACCCCCCCCCCCCCCCTTAAACTTTTTTT
>NC_028647.1:24260160-24305444 GCF_001406875.1 Solanum pennellii | reverse complement strand
ACCCCCCCCCCCCCTCCTTAAACTTATTTTTTAAGTATTTTTCTACTCCTTTACGGTCTACGTGGCACTAGCTTAAAATAAAAAGTCAATCAGCGTTGGGCCCACAAAATAGTGTCACGTACGCCAAAAAGGGGTAAAATTATTAATAATTAGGGGGATAATAGGATCTTAGTATAGTATAAGTCTGTCTCTGAGATTCGTGCATAAATTGATGGGGCACTTGTTATGCATGCATTATCCCTAGTAATTAAATAATTTAATTACAACAATTTTTATGCATTATGCATACTAAAATATATAAATTTTAGAAAAAATTATAAATTCGAAATATGTTTTAAAAAACACGTATTTAATCGAATTGCACTCCCAAAAGGTTTATAAGTCCGTCAACAGTGGGTGTCAACAACATCTTTTATAATAATTGTCCATATATGAAAATACTTAATAAATATTGACATCGTAAAGTCAATATTATTTTTTTGAAAAAAATACCAATTTAAATATACAGATTACTTGAGGTCGGTATTTAATAATTTATTTAATATAAACAGATCTCTTCAGGTGGATTTTATCAAATTTAATATATAAATCTCCTTGAATTGATCATCGGTATTTCTTTTATTGGTAATGTATTTCATTTTGAACCACTAATATATAAGTTTTGAATTTTTAAACCACTCGAAGTATATAATAAACATATTTCATACATCAGGGAATTATCCTTTATATGTCGGTGCCTAAGATATGATCACCACATTTGACATCCATTCAAGATCAAACCTAATAATCTTGATAGAACCTGTTTTGTACAGTACTTTACGATATTCAATTTTTTTTTTGTGTGTCTATATATATATATATATATATATATATATATATATATTAATTCTTATAATGACATTTCTACGACTGTAATTTCGCATTTCATACTCGGATGAATTATATGTTATTTATTCACCTATATATCATTACATGAGATATTAAGTTTATGATATGACGACGGACTAATAGAATTAGTACATTACTCTAGAGATATAAGTATAATTATCTCCTTATTCATATCAACATACTTTCATACCCTAAATATGGATTATTGATTTTTTCTTTTTATAATTTCATGAATTCTAACTTTTTATTTATCAACGTATAAAAAATTGTTATACTTTATCAAACAATCAATTGTAGGTGTAAAACTAAAATTTAGTATTATGAACAATATCAAAATTATAATTAATAGAAATATTTTAAACAAACCTACCTCCGAATGTCCCTTTTATTCAAAGTAATACGATTTAATTAAAAATATCTACCTTATGAGTCGGTATAACATTAAATTTTAAGATAATTAAAAAGTAATAATGCTAATTAAATAATATTAACATTTGAAGATCGGCAGTTTATATTAATTTATTTTTTAACTTATAGAAAATTGTAATACGAAGGATGATTCATTTAAAGTTTATTAAAAATGTTAATTTTTCTAAAAGTCACTATATACATATTTTAGTGAAAATTAATAGAATCACATACTACTTAGTTTTACCGACTTCAGGAAGTCAGTATTATAATTTTTAGTTTTTTTTTTATTTTACACAAATACGCCCTTCGTAAGACGATTTAAATAAAATTAAATCAAATATTTCTCAATTTTGTTTTTTATATCTAATTGAGAAAAAAAAACTATTTAACTTATTTTTTTATTTTATATCGACATCAAGAGGTCGATTTTTATTGTAGTTAATTTTTTTGAGAAAAATTTCCCACTTTATTTTGCATAAAAAACGACTACTTGTAGTCGATATTCATATCAACGTAGTTTTATACACAAAACTGTACACTTTTTTGAACAATTAATTGTAGGTGTAAAACAAAATTTTAGTATTATGCCAGCAAAATTATGACAATAGAAACATTTTAAACAAACCGACCTCCGCACATCGCTTTTATTAAAAGTAATTAGATGAAATAAAAATACCGACCTCATGAGGTCGTTAATTCTATTAATTTATTTTTTAACTAATATAAAATCGTCTTTCAGAGGATGATTTTTTAATTTTCGCAGAGAAAATGGTCGATAAAACTATTTATTATGGTTTCTTTGAACCTTTTGTCGCTCAAATTGGTCTTGAACAACCTTTAAGACATACAAAAAGACAAATTTTTAATTATTTATTAGGCTTGACACATACATAACAATAGGACTATCGTTCAATTGTGAAATGACTCAATTTTCAACTTCATGGTTGAGGGTTCGAACCCTCTTGGTAGTACCTTATTATTATTTTTTATGCAGCCCTTCGCTTCAGTCCCCCTCCCCCGCCCCCCTCAATTAGTTTCTTTAGTTGCTACTTATTTATGTATATTTAATTGATACAAGTATTATGTGATATTCTATATTAATTATATATCAATATTAAACTTTGGACGTCATATAAGTGTTAATAAAAATATTTTAAAATAGTTTGATATAGAAAATAATTTTTAAATGATGGATATTATAGATATATAAAGCCTTTAGATTTAAATGGGGTATTTTTTTTTCATTCTTTTTAATAATCTACTAAAACTCAATTTTAAAATTGTTAATAAAAAAATTATTGTTAAAGAGATATTGTTCAAAATTGTGGATTCTAGGGAAAATGCGGTACCTTTTTAAATTTTCCCTTTCTTTGTAATTTTTTCTATATAATCTAGTGAAAATGCACAAGTACTCCTTCAACCTATGCCCGAAATCTTATATACACACTTATACTATACTAAGGTCCTATTACCCCTCTAAACTTATTTAATAAGTAATTTTCTACCCCTCTTCGGCCTAGGTGGAACTATCTTCGAAAAAAAGTCAATCAATACGGGTCCACAAGATAGTGTCACATAGGCCGAAAAGGGAATTATTATACTTTTACTAATAGTTGGTGCCACCATATAAATCCCTTCGTTAATCATTTAACATTTCTTTAGTAACATGTTCGGGAATTGGTTGAATAGAAAGATCTTTCATTGCTTCAATTCCGTCGTCACTATAATCCTGCATTACTTCGTCAACGTTATCTTGAAATTTGGTCGGTAGTGGTTCACGAGCCAAATTTCTTCTCTCGGTATTAATCCAATCTCAAAATAATACCGATATCTCCAAGCTTTCAGCTGCTAGTGAATGCATATGTTCTCCAAGTTGAAACCTTTCTGCACTAAAGACGCCTTCCGAAGCTACTAACGACGCTTGCATTGCTAATATATCTCGAGCCATCAGTTGTAGTTTTAGAAAATCCTTTGCCGCGATTTCTCCACCATGATAGAATTTCTTCAGTAGGTTCTGTATTTTGATTAAAATAGGCATCAAAATCATTTCTATTATCGTGAGAAAGTTTAAGATAATCATGTAAATAAACATCAATATTATCTTCTTCAAATCTACTCCTTTAGCTTTGAGGTTCTTTTTCACTCGATAAATTTATATTAGCATTATATAAATCATACAATTTTCTAGCTTCAATTTTTATGCTATCTTTAACTTGTTGACAACTAGGAATTTCTTCTAATACATCATTAATATCTAAGTTAAAATACATTTTTTCAACCATTTTTGATGCACCTACATCTTTATACCGAGGGTTTAACAAACATGAGGTTAAATAAATTTAAGGAATAGGAATATAATATTTTTTAAATTTAAAGAATCATTTTTTCAATGGTTTGTTGAAATCTTGGTTTATTTTTAAATTTATATAATTTAGAAGAAATCGTACAAATATCAGGCAAAACAATATAAATTGATGGACTATAAATTAAAAATATTCTTTTAGTAGTTAAGAAATTTTTTTTTAGGAAATCCATAAGTTCATTTATATCACGCCAATCACTATCATCTAGTCTATATGTCATATCAGAATTATGAGCATTACAAACCATTTGTAAGGGTATTTTATATTCATAAGCGATTACAAGCATTTCATATAAAGTATTCCATCTAGTAGCCACTGTTTTTGGAATTTTTCTAGGTGGAAGATTATTTTCAAAACAACGATTTTGAAAATATTTATGCCTAGGCTTAACTTGACATTTAAATATAAAATGACATGTATTTTCAACTTTCGTACATCGGTTATCATACATATGTACACCATCTCTAACCATCAAATTATATATATGTACAGTACACCTAATATGATAATTATGACCATAGAAAGGACAAAGAGTAGGTTTTTAAATATTGAACAACATCATTATTACTTGAAGCATTATCTAAGGTTATACTACTTATTTTATCACATATTCCATAACTTTGTAAAATATCTATAATAGTTTGAGCAATATAACTATCGGTTTTTTGCATTTGACAATATTTATAACCTAAAATTCTTTTTTGCATATACCAATTTTCATCAATCCAATATGCAGTAACAGTCAAATAATCGTCACCGTTTACACTACGACCATATCAGAAGTAATAGTTATTTTACAAGTATTATAATAAAATAAACAATGAAGATATTGAAAAATGTTGTGCATGATAATCAAATACAACTTTTTTTATTGTACTTCTAGCAAAATCTTTAAAATTTGGATTATATACAATTTGAATATAATGTATAAAATCGGGATTTTCAGCAAAATTAAATACGGCAACACCGGAATTTAAGATATTATATATTAGAGAATTAGAGATTAGAGAGTAGAGAGTTGAGAGAGTAGAAGATGAATAGATGATTTTGTGATTTAAAAGAATGAAATTTAGGGGTATTTATAAGTAAAAAAATGGGTTAAAGTGTAATTATTAAAACTTTAGGGTATTAAAAAAATTTGGGGGGGGATAGGAGTGTAAGTGGCTGAAATTTGGGTCAAATAGCCGTTGGGGGGACAACTAGCCGTTACTCAACGGCTATAAACAGATAGATTTTTTAAATAAATAAAAAAATAAATTGACCGGACCGGACCGGACCTGTAACGAATCGATAATTTCCGAAATCGGGAGGGCCCGATAAATTCCGATTTTCGTTCCATTACCTGTCCCGAAACCGATTGAACCGGTCTATACCGAGACTAACCGGTACCAAACCAGAACCGTACCGGACTGAGACGTACCAGACCGGTAATTGGGACTTACCGGTTCTGCTGCTAGACTTAGGTGTAGATGAAGGTGAAGCTGAAGGGCCAGACGTTGAGAGAATCTTTCCTCCTACACTTGTGGTTGGGAGCAATAATTCATGTGATTCTCAATCTTCACGTGTGAATAATGTTCGAGATGATGAAACATGTTTTTATAATGGAGTGACATTCAAGAACAAGCAAGAAATGACAAATTCATTGAAAATTGCTTGCTTGAAAAAAGATTTTAGACTGAAAAAAAAAGATCAATTCTTGTAATGTGTTTTCCTTTAAATGTTCATATCCGGATTGAAATTGGCGGTTGAGGGATGTGAAATTTACAAGTAGTAATAGTTTTGCCATTAGAATATATGAAAAGTACCATACGTGTGGTTCAGAGCATCTTACATGCCATAATCCCCATGCCACGACAAAAGTCACATAAAAGTACTTTGAAAATAGGTTATTCAATGGTAAAGGCTCATCCTCAAGAGACATGTCAAATCAACTCTGCACAGAATTGGGTTGTAAGGTAATCTATTGAAAGATTTATAAGGGCATGAAACAAGCTAAGCTAATGTCAGGGGAACACATGAGCACGGATATGCAGTGCTTAATGCTTACCGTTATATGCTTGAAGTTGCAAATCTAGGAAGCAAGACGACACTAATTTCCACTCGATGAAAATGGTAGATTCCAGTACTTCTTTGTATCATATGCTGCTTGGATAAATGATTTTCAAGAAATGAGAAAAGTAATTGTCGTTGATGGCACATTTCTGAGGAGCAAGTATGGAGGATTTTTTTCTATTGGCGGTGGCGGAAGATGGTGAGTATCATATATTTCCAGTGGCTTTCTGTGTCGTGGACAAGGAATGTGATGCCTCATATGAATATATTTTCAAAATATGAGAAGCTTTGTAGATGATACTGATGAGTTGTGCATTATCTCTGATAGGCTTCCAAGTATTCGTAAGATGATTACGAAAATCTACACTGCATCTCATTATGGTTGTTGCATGAGACACCTTCTGTAAAATATTTAAAATAACTTTCAAAATTCGAAGTTAGTTCCCATTTTTAAATAGAAGAGAAGGCATTCGATAGATGTGAGCTCAATCATCATTTCAATCCAATAAGAGATTTGGTACCAAAGGCGGCTGAAGCTCTTGAATGTATTTGATACCACAAATAGAGTAGGGCATTTTGCCTGGGAAATATGTACCATCTCATTTAATTTTATTTTGATTTTATGTGTTTTTTTTAATTTTATTTTTTGTTGTGTAGATATAACATTATGATGTCAAACATCGCGGAGTCGGTAAATACTATTTTCGATGTTGAAAGAGAATTTTTCATTTTCACTCTATTTGATGAAATAAACAGGAAATTTGCATTGTCATTTCACCAGAGGTGTGTGGAGATGGTGCATTTTGCAATTAGATTTGTTCCCTCAATTGAAAAAGGCATATCAGAGTATGTCAATGCGGGAAACAAGTTGTTTGCTCATCAAATCGCTAACTACAAGTTCAGTGTCATTGTAATAGTGGTGTTGCTACTGTGGATCTACAAAGAAGAACTTGTACTTGTAGAATTTTTAATTTGGACAAAATACCTTGCCCACGTGCCATGACAATGCTTCGGTTCCAACATGTTGCCGATTTGGTAATCAGATTTACGAGAAATTCTCTCCATATTATTCGGTGGAAAAATACATAATGACATATTGTAAGAAAATTCACCCGGTGCCACCTGAAGATTCTTGGATTGTCCTTTTGGATATCCTATAGAGAGAAATGCCTCCTCCACATGTTAATCCAACTAAACTTGGAATATGGAAATATAAGAGACGGCGTGGAGTTGGTGAATCATTTCAAACAAGAAAAAAATAAGTGTTCCCCATGTAGGGACTTTGGCCCACAAAAAACTGCATGCCCAACGAAATGCTCCATAAGAAGTGTTGTTGAATTTTAATGAATGTTCTTTCTTATTTGAGGATGACCCCTATCTTCTTATCTTATATAATGTATGATTTATTTAACTATCTATTGCTAGTTACAATAGAATATTTCATTTGTGCAAAACATATGTCAATTATGTATTCCTACTTAGAGCAAAATATTTCATCTATTGCAACATATGACAATTGTGTTTCCACATGATACAAAATATTGCATTTGTGGAAACATATATAAATTATATGTTGCCATTTGATACAAAATAATGCATCTGTGGCAACATATGTCACTTATGTGTTAGATCTTATAACATAAAATTGCATATGTCCCAATATATGTCAATTATGTCTTACACATAATATGAATTTGTATTAACATATTTTAAAAAAATACTTACGTGTAATGTGATGATACGGTTACTGTCATTGGAACAACTTTCAAGAAAAAAAATGTAATGATGCGACTCTTCAAATTTTACCATTTTTTCAAAAATAAAAATAAAAATAAGTACATGCATTTGAAAACTTTGACTTTACTTTTACTTGTCTCTTCTCTTCTCTACCAAATTTTCAAATTTCACTTAATATTAAATATAAATAAGAAATCTTCAAAAAATCACTATAACTAAAAAAGACTTCATTGAATCCCTTCCGAGGAAACTATTAATTAATGTCATTCAAAGGGTTGCTTCCTACTCCCTACAAGATTTAATGAGGGTTAAATTTTTGAATGTATGTATTAATCAATTTTTCGCTCTTTAATTTCATTCCCTAATCATTTTATCTCATTTTTCAACTCCAGGTTCCTCAATGAAGTAGCTAAAGAACGTTCTGTATATCATAAGGTAAATTTGCTTAGGTTTCCTAATCGTAGATGGTCGATTGTTCAACAAGCCGTTTCTTTCCTTGAAATCTGCAGAGCATTACGGAATCTAGAAGCCTTATACAGAAAAGGCATGGTAATTTTCAATATTTTTTGACTTTATTCACTTTTTTAAATATTTTTGTTTAATTGTATTATTTCTTCTGTAGTATGATTTTTTCAACTGTTACGATCCAATTGCATTGGAAATGATTATTCAAGCAGCAGACGATGGCTACAGTGGAGCTTAGATGTGCTTGTCGTAATGTCAATTTTCAATGGAGGTGAAACCATTAATGAAGGAATAATATTCATTGCCAACATGAAAAAAACTGAGCCAGTAATAGGGAGAAGATGTAAAATTCATTTGTGAAATATTTTATGTGCTCAATATTTGTCAGGTCCTTGTTTGTCGGGAAGAATACACATTTGTTGCACTCTTCATCAATTTGAGCGAATCGGTCGTAGGAATAATTTTTCTTGGAGAAGACACTACAATGAAGTTGATACTCATTGTGATCTTACGTAGGTGTGATATAAAACTATATTATCTAATTAATTTTATGCCTCATATGAGGGATTAATTAAATTGCCATATGTGGCAACATATGTAAGGAACTTGCAAATTCACGGTAAAAAATGTTGCCTTTCTTTGTTTTGCAATGAATTTTGAATTTGATCGTTATCTCTAAATGAAAAATGTGATTAATTTTGAACAAATTTAGCTGTGTCAACATATGACATTTATTTGCTACATTTTAAAATAGATATCTGTATGTAGCAACATATGTCAATTATGTCTTAGATATTACAACATAACATATCTTTACCAACATAACATATCGTTACCAACATATGTCATTTATTAGTTGGATATTACAATAGAATATTGTATATGTTGCAACACGTGTAAATTATATGTTAGATATTACAACATAATATATTTGTGTCAACATATGTCAATTATGTGTTAGATAGTACAACAGAAAATTGCATATCTTGCAACATATGTCAATTATGTGTTAGATATTACAACATAACGTATTTGTGTCAACATATGT
This sequence comes from Solanum pennellii, assembly GCF_001406875.1. Lineage (NCBI taxonomy): Eukaryota > Viridiplantae > Streptophyta > Magnoliopsida > Solanales > Solanaceae > Solanum > Solanum pennellii. The sequence goes on along the minus strand of NC_028647.1, from coordinate 24,296,480 downwards.
CAATTATGTGTTAGATATTGTTAGATTTTAAAAAGGTGTGAATGGAAAATGAAGAGTTGCGACTTTTATGAAGAGTTGTGACTTTTATGAAATGTTGCGACTTTTATGAAAAGTTGTGACTTTTATGAAATGTTGCGACTTTTATGGAAAGTTGTGAATTTTATGGAAAGTTGTGACTTCTATGAAAGGTGACAACCATTCTGAAAGATTATGACTTTTCCAAAGGCTTGTGACCTTTCCTGTAAGGCACAATAAGAATCTTTTCGCACTACCCTTTGTTTTCTATAAATTGAGGGATTTCCTCTCATTTTAATATAGAATTCATGGACTTCTTCTTCAACTACTAAATCTAGTATTCTAAGTGTACTTTACTGCCGTTGAGTGGTACGCTGACACCGGAGTTTTTGGTATCTATACTCTGGTGATTGAGATCATTTTACCCTGGGAGGTCATATTCCAAATCAAACCTGGGATACTAGAGGGGAATAATTTCCTTAAGGGGACACTGTGAATTCAGTGGACTTGATCTTTTTCCTATTAAAAATTTTCCAGATTCTGGTACGTGTTTTACAAACTTTAGATTTGTGAATTAATTTCAGTTCTTCTATTCTTTTGTTCTTCACTGGTTCATTAAACTTGGTAACTTCGTGTTTCTGCAAAGTTTGTTGGAATCAGTAAGATTCTTTAGACACATATTAACAACAATTCTTCTTTAAGAAAAATATTTCGTATATTTTTTTTAAAAAATCTGTTTCTGATTCTAGTTATGCTACTAGTTTTAATTTTCTAGTTGTGAAAATGTTCTTAAACTTTATTTTCTCACAAAGATGTTCAAAGTTTTGTTCTAAGTATGTTTGGAATACAAGATGAACAACAATCTTAAGGAAATTAATATAATGTTAGTATTTTTTTGTATTCTACTGATTGAGAGAATCTGATCATGGAAGTAGAAGATAAATGCATTTCTTCTCCGTAATTCGTTGCTTTGTTTTAGCAAAGTCGAAGTGAGAATGTAACAAATTTTTTTTTATGGTATTCCGTTTAAAGATTACCAGGTAACCTTCTTATTAAATTATCTAAGGAGGAAAATAGTTTCTAAGAGTAATCATCTTTGATTTATATTTTTTTATTATGTGTATCTTTGAAAAAAGATTTGCAAACCATATGTTGTGGAATGAATTTTACTTCGCAGATATTGTTGCTTTTAAAATTCTTTAGTTTGCAAAAATGAGAGATGCATATTTTTGTTTGATAAAATAGTATGTCAAATTGTTATAGTTGGAAGACTATTTCATAAGAAAAACATTTCTATGTGATAAAGAATATGTGTTATTCTGTTTGGAGAAAAAAAAAGACTTTTGTAGTTTTGTACTCCATGAGAAATGTTAGTGTGTCTGATTTTTGTAGATTAAAAACTTTTGTGGTTTTATACTCTGGATAAATTAGACTCTGCAATTGGTTTGAGGAATATGAAAACTTCACATAATAAGTCAGTGTTGTACTTTTGATTTTCTATAAACTTCAATGTAACATATAAATAAATTGTACAATTTTGTTTTGTCCTTATTGTTAATATTTAAAATACTAAGTGGCATGTCTATTTATGATAGAGAAAAAAAATACCAGTGACTTAGAATTTGTGATTTTGTGTCCCTATGGAATAAACTTTGACATTGTGTAAACATTGTCAAAATTGCAGCACTATAATTCTTTCGTAGAATAATGTTTCCAACATTAAAATATGTGGAAAAACTATTTTCAAATACTTGAAAAATATTTTTGAGATCACATTTGAAATGTGGGGGTTATTTGCTTATGATTAGACTTGGTGTCTAATTTAACTTTGGAACAAAAGATATGAAATTCAATGATACTTTTGTATTATGTTATACCCACAAAATTCTTGGAGTATATTTGGTATTGTGGTTGTTGAGCTTCTCTATTACTAATATATAGTGTGACTAGTATGAAACATCCAAATTATATATATACTTGTTCAAAATAATTGTGTTCTTTTATGAAAAAAAATCACTTAAAATATTGTGATTTTTCATAAAAAGATATGTCTATTATAATAAAAGTATTTGCATAGACATGAATATTGGTGAATAGTCATTTGTTATGTTTTTGTAAAAATAACATTTGGACTATATTGTCTTTATTGAACCCGATGAAACTTTGTTCATAGGTAGTTCTATAACAATCACATTGGAAGTTATGGAAATGTCCTTCTGAAAAGGATATTTGACAATCTAAACAATGTTTGTATCACACAAAATTGTAAGAAATAGGAACAAAATATTAGCGAGGAAAAAGCTACCTCGCGAAGAGCTTTTCAAACTCAATGTTTTTATTTGTTCTTACTTGCTTGAGTCAATGTTTGTGACATGAACACTTGGGGCATGTCAATTACAAAACCTTGCAAGAAAAACTGATCAACTTAGAAGTTTTGCCTAACTTCGAGTGCAATAAATAAAAATGTCAAGTTTTTGTGAAATTTAAGTATGTTGAGCATTCTTATAAATCTGTTGAAAGGAATTCTAATCCCTTAGAATTTATTTACACTGACATTTATGATATGAAGTTAACACCATCTCATGGTGGGAAAAAGTATTTGTTACTTTTATTGAGAATTGCATTAGAAATGACTATGTCTATTTGCTAAATGGTAAGGATGAAGCAATAGAAATGTCTAGACAATGTAATATCGAAGTTGAAAATCAGTGTGGAAAAAAATATATATAATAAGTGATAAGAATGGAGAGTATAAATCTCGTTGTGCAAAAATATGTTTGGAAAGTGGAATATCCATCAAACTACTGCCATATTCACCTCAATCTTATGAAAAACCGAACATTGAAAGAAATGATGGATGCATTATTTATAAGTTCGGGTTTACAAAACTTGTGTGGAGGAACTATCCTTACTGCAAAAGGGAACAACAAAAAGTTGTCTTTTTAGAAAGAAAGCGATTTTGTTTGATCGGAATACAATCTTTTCCATATGAGAAATGGAAAGGAAGGAAATCCAACTTGAAATATTTCAAAGTGTGGGAGATAATCAAAGTCCAAGTTCCTATTCCTAAAAGAATTAAAATAGGACCTATGACTGTGGACTGTAAAATTAGACTTGAGTAGTCTAGAGAAGGGTCTAAAAGGCCTAGGAAATGAAAATGATAATGTACTTAATAAAGAGATTCAGAGGCTTATTAAATGTTAAAGGACATTTACTTCCTTCGAATATGATTTTGTAACATTTCCTGTGTCTTCTGTAGACTCATTCTTTGGAAAGATGGTGTCAATAAACAATGTTGGAAGTTAATTCATCTTCTTCAAGAAAATAAACCTTTGGGTTCAAAGTGAATCTTTAGAAGGAAAATAACAGTTGATGGAACTGTTGAAAAATATAAAGCAAGACTTTGTGTCAAAGGCTTTAAAAAAAACAAGGTTTTGATCTTGTCGATATATATATACTCGTTAGTAATTAGAATTACATCCATTCGGATGCAAAAATTATTAGTGTGGTATATGACCTCCAAATTCATCAAATGAATGTGAAAAGAACTTTCTTAAAAGTAGAAATGGAGGAAGAAATTTACATGAAACAACCCGAGGATTTTGTGGTTCATGGTAAATAAAAAAAAGTGTATGAACTTGTTAAGTCACATTATGAAAGCACCCAAACAATGACATAATTTGATCAAACCATGTCGGTAAATGAATTGAAGAATGATGGAAGTGATAAATGTGTTCACATTAAAATCATAAGGTCAATGTTTGTTTGTATATTGGTGATATGTTGATCATCAATAGAGACACTAATGACATAAATGCTACTAAACATATGTTATAAAGCAAGTGGAATGAAAATTATTGGGGTTCCTAATGCGATCTTAGATATAAGAATTCGTAGAACTCCATAATGTTTAGCATTTTTACGGTCTCATTGCATTGAAAAGGTACTTAACTAGTTTAAATATTTGAATGTCAATATTGTCAAGTGTCCAATAAATGTGAGCTTTGCATTTCAAAAGAGTGAAAATAAAAGTGACTCACAATTGGATTGTGCTAGATTTTTGGAAGCATGATGTATATCATATAGTGTGTGCAATTTGATATAGCATTTGCTATTTTAAACTGAGTCCGTTCACAAGTGATCCCAAATAAATTCATTAGATGACAATAAATAGAGTTTTGGAGTATTTAAAATAATACTTAAAACTATGTCTTGCATTATAACAATATCCAACAATATTGAAAGATATAGTGATGCAAATTGAATCATCGGAAGAATGAAGTAAAATTCACGAGTGGATATGTATTTACTATTGGTAGAGGAGCAGTCTCTTAGAAATATTCAAAAGGGACATGTATCGCTAGCTCTACAATGATCTTTGAGCTAGGTGCTCTAGATAAGGTTGGTGAATAAGTTAAAAGACTTCGGAATTTCTTGATAGATATTCTATTTTGGCCGAAACCATTGGCATTAGTATGCATACACTTTCAAAGTCAAGATGCACTAAGTAGGGCATGGAGCATGACGTATAACGGAAAGTCTCGTCATATACGACATAGACATGATGCTGTTAGAAAACTGCTCTCTAGTGGAATTATCAGAATTGACTATGTAAAGTCAAAGGATAATTTGTCGGATCCACTTACAAAAAGGCCTAACTAGAGAGAAAGTTAAAAGATCATCTAAGGGAATGAATTTACGGCTTAGGACAAGTCATCATGGCGGTAACTCTATCTAGCAGACTGGAGATCCCAAGAGCTAGATTCAAGGAGAAAAACAAAGTTGTGAATGACGGTTCGGCATTGTCAATAAACTCAATCCATTCTCATGATGAAGACAATGCTCAGGGACAAGGATACAACATTAAGGCTTGTTAATGAGTTAATAAAGCTTAATGGTTTTAATGATTTGCTAAGTTTGGCAGAGTTGACCAAATAGTGTATCTACGCGATAACACGGTTAGAAATCACCTATGTGAGTGTGAAGTGTAAGCCGCTTCAAAGAAGATGATTGTCAAAAGCCCATCTCTCTATACACTCATGAAACCAGGAGGTGTTCATGGCTAAAACGAACACAACCGTAAGAACCATAAATGGTAAAGGGTTAATTGTGTGACATATGGTTGTCTAGGTATACACCAAAGTTCGACGGTTCAAAGATATCGCATCTACCGATTGACCAAGCATATCCGACATATGTTCACTACAGAAAGTCAAGGGGAAACCTACTTATCCAGATGCAATTAATTCTTGCTTGTAAAGTACACATACTTGTCCGTTTCTTTGTCTTCGAGTCATTCCCCATTCATGCGGGGGATTGTTGGATTTTAAAAAGGTGCGAATGGAAAATGAAGAGCTGCGACTTTTATGAAGAGTTGTGACTTTTATGAAATGTTGCGACTTTTATGAAAAGTTGTGACTTTTATGAAATGTTGCGACTTTTATGGAAAGTTGTGACTTTTATGGAAAGTTGTGACTTTTATGAAAGGTGACGACCTTTCTGAAAGATTATGACTTTTCCAAAGGCTTGTGACTTTTCCGGTAAGGCACAATAAGAATCTTTTCGCACTACCCTTTGTTTTCTATAAATTGAGGGATTTCCTCTCATTTTAATAGAGAATTCATGGACTTCTTCTTCAACTACTAAATCTAGTATTCTAAGTGTACTTTACTGCCGTTGAGTGGTTCGCTGACGCCGGAGTTTTTGGTATTTATACTCTGGTGACTGAGATCATTTTACCCTGGGAGGTCATATTCCAAATCAAACCTGGGATACTAGAGGGGAATAATTTCCTTAAGGGGACACTGTGAATTCAGTGGACTTGATCTTTTTCCTATTAAAACTTTTCTAGATTCTGGTACGTGTTTTACAAACTTAAGATTTGTGAATTAATTTCAGTTCTTCTATTCTTTTGTTCTTCATTGGTTCATTAAACTTGATAACTTCGTGTTTCTGCAAAGTTTGTTGGAATCAGTAAGATTCTTTAGACACATATTAACAACAATTCTTCTTTAAGAAAAATATTTCATATATTTTTTTAAATCTGTTTCTGATTCTAGTTTCGCTACTAGTTTTAATTTTCTAGTTGTGAAAATTTTCTTAAACTTTGTTTTCTTACAAAGATGTTCAAAGTTTTGTTCTAAGTATGTTTGGAATACAAAATGAACAACAGATATTACAATAGATTATTGCATACGTTGCAACATATGTCAATTACATATTTAAAAAAATAATTATCGCGTATGTCCCAATATACTTTTAAAAACGATTACTTGTAAGTGTTGTCAACAATCAAATCAATAATTATTTTCATCGAAACAGGTTTAATAGTTACGACTCTTCAATTTTTTACCCTTTGTTGAAAATTCATCTATTCTCTTGCAACTTTTCAAATTTATTGACATTTTATATGAACACAAAAGAAGGGAGGGAGAAGTCAAAAGTTGTTTTTTTTATCGTCTTCCTTCTTCAAAATGATTTCAACTAGGAAAAATTTCATTGAATTGCTTGCGAGTGAACTAGTATTTCTTATCATTGAAAGGGTTTCTTCCTACTCCCTACAAGATTTAATGAGTCTTAAATTAAGATATGGACATCTTTATCAATTTTTGCTCTTTAATTTCATTTCCTAATCATTTTATTTCATTTTTCAGTTTCAGGTTCCTCAATGAAGCCACTAATGAACTGCATATCAGAAGGTAATATTAGTCAGCTTTCCCCCTGAACCAAGATGGACGATGAATGAACAAGTCATCTCTTTCATGATGTGCATAGAATTGGAGAACTTAGAAGCCTTATAAAAAAAGCGTGGTAATTTAAATATTTTTTTGTAAGTATTCTCATTTTAATCAATTTATTTTTATTCTTAATGTGTTCTTTATTTTATAGTTTGCTTTTTTCAATTGTAATGATCCAACTACATTGGGAATGGTCAAACAAGTAGCAGAAGGTGGCCACAGTGGTGCAGAGTATGTGCTTGTCGTAATTTTCTTTGAAGGCAGTAAATCCATGAGAGAAGAGTTGATGTGCATTTCCAACATGAAAAAACCATGCCAGTAATAGTGAGAAGATGTCGACACCATTTGCGATACATTTTAAATCAAATGTGAGTGTCAGAACCTAATTGGTTGGGAGGAAGACCCATTTGTTGCACTGTTCATCAACCCCATCAAATAGCTCGCATGAATGGTTGCCCCAGGGGAAGCGACGATGAAGACAATATTTGTTGTGAATTATGTAGTTGTGATTTAGAGATAGATTATCTACTTAAATTTCTTCCTTATATTATTGAGTGAGATTAATTAAATATGTGGCAACATACGACATATGGTGAAAATGTTGCCTTTTAGTGTTTTGTACTTGTTTTCAAATTATGTGGCAACTTATGTACTTATTTTGTACTTATTTTCGAATTAAATCTGTGGCAACATTAAGTACTTTCAACTTTTTACATTCTTCAGAAGTGCATCTTCGTACTCATTACATTAGAATCTTATTATTATTATATATTAGAAGAACAAAACTTAGTTATTTTCATATAATTATCTTCAAGATGGGAAGGAAGAATAAGAAATCTTAAAAAATTAAATTGAGGAAAAAAACTACATTGAATCCCTTCCGAGGGAACTAGTAATTGTTATCGTTGAAAGAGTTTCTTCCTACTCGCTTAAAGATTTACTGAGGGTTAAATCAACGTATGTATGTATTAAACAATTTTTTTTCTTTAATTTGATTTCCTGACCATTTGATTTGATTTTTTCAGTTAGAGGCTCCTAAGTAAAGTCGCTAATGAACCTTTTGTAGATGAAAAGGTAAATTTGCGTAGCATTCCAGTGTTTATATTGTCGTCTTCATTTTATCGGAGATGCACTTCTTTCATGGAAAAGTGTAGCTTATTAGAAGCCTTATACATAAAATGTTTGGTAATTTTAATGTTTTTCGTATGTATTAACATTTTTATCAATGTATTTTGAATTTTAAATGTGTGATTTCTTCTTTAGTATGATTTTTTCAAGCGTGGCGATTCAAATGGATTGGGAATGCTTAAGCAAGTAGCAGACGGTGGCAACCTTTGTGCAGGATCTTTGCATACCATAATTTTAATCTTCAAAGGCGGTGAATCAATGAGATAAGACACAAGTTTAATTCTCAACATGAGTATACCATGTCTCAGAAGATGTCGAGAATATTTCCGACACAGTTTACATGGAATGTTAACACATGAACCTCAAAAGATTGGAGAAAGACCAGTTTCTTGCACTACTCATCGATTCTTTGACGCCTAATATCATTGTGACTTATGTAGTTAAGATTATGAATAATATGTAATAGTTAGTTTTATGGGGTACTTCCTAAATTAATAAAATTTGGTCCAATTTGATTTTTCGTCGATAAGTCCCTGCTTATTGTTTCATCTATGTCAACATATGCATGTTTTATTGGAAAAAATGCATCAGAACTGACATATTGTGGCAACATATATATCTTATAAAATGTGTCATTTAGAGGTTAATTTTATTAAATGGTCACCCAATTCGATACATAACACTAATATATAGTCCTACAACATGTTTAAGTAACAAATTATTGTCCAATACAACAACTTTCATTCGATTATATCAATTATATTTAGAAAGACTATCATCCTACTAGTTCATCATACAATGACCAAGTATATCCATATGATAGTTATATAACACCTTTGTACATCGTTGTTCCAAGTGTTATACCTTATTTGTATTGCTTTTGGTCCAACTTTTCATTTTTCCATTCCAAAATCGATTAATTCATCGATTAGTCCCTCCTTAATGTTTCATCTGTGTCAACATATGCAGGTTCTGTTGGCAAAATTGCAACAGATCTAAAATATGTGAAAACATATACATCTTCTAAAATGTGTCTTTTAGGGGTTAATTCAATTAAATGGTCACCCAATTTAATATGTAACACTAATATATAGTTCTACAACATGTCTCTGTAACAAATTACGGTCCAATACAACAACCTTTATTCAATTCTATCAATTATATTTAGAAAGACTAATATCCCACTAGTTCATCATACAATGACTAAGTAAATCCATTTGATAGTTATATAACACCCTTGTTAATCGTTTTTCAAGTGTTTTAACTTATTGTAATTGCTTAATTATGGTCTAAAGTAATAAAATTTGGTCCAACTTTTCATTTTTTCATCCATAAATAGATTTATTTGTCGATTAGTCCCTCCTTGATGTTTCATATGTGTCATCAAATGCATGTTCTATTGGAAAAACAATAGATATGACATATGTGGCAACATATGCATCATAAAAATGTGTCTTTTAGGGGTTAATTCGATTAAATGGTCACCCGATTAGATATGTCAACTAAAATATAGTCCTAACACATGTCTAAATAACAAATTATGGTCCAATACAACAACCTTCATTCGATTCTATCAATTATATTTAGAAAGACTATCATCCACTAGTTTATCATTTAATAACCAAGTAAATCCATATGATAGTTATATAACACTCTTGTAAATCATTGTTTCAAGTGTTATACCTTATCTTTATAGCTTAATTCTGTTCTAAAGTTATAAAATTTTGTCCAACTTTTCATTTTAAATTCCTAAATCCATCAATTCGTCGATTAGTCCCTCCTTGATGTTTCATCTGTGTAAACATATGCATTTTATGTTGGCCAAATTGTAACATATCCGACATATATGACAACATACACATCTTATAAAATGTGTCTTTTAGGGGTAAATTCAATTAAATCGTCACCCAATTCGAAATGTAATAGTAATATATAGTCATATAACATGTCTAAGTAACAAATTATTGTCCAATACAACAACGTTCATTCGATTATATCAAATATATTTAGAAAGACTATCATTATATTAGTTCATCATACAATGACCATGTAAATCCACATGATAGTTATATAACACCCCTGTAAATCGTTATTACAAGTGTTATACCTTAAATTTATGGCTTAATTATGGTCTAAAGTTATAAAATTTGGTTTAACTTCCATTTTTCTATTCCTCAATCGATTAATTCGTCTATTAGTCTATCCTTGATATTTCATGTATGTCAACATATGCATGTTATGTTGGCAAAATTGCAACAGATATGACATATGAGGCAACATATACATAATATAAAATGTGTCTTTTAGGGGTTAATTCAAATAAATGGTCACCAGTTCAATATGTAACACTAATATATAGTCCTACAACATGTCTAAGTAACAAATTATGGTGCAATACAACAACATTTATTCGATTCTATCAACTTATTTTGGAAGATTATTATCCCACAAGTTCATCATACAATGACCAAATAAATCTATATGACAGTTATTTAACACCCTTTTAAATCGTTGTTTCAAGGGTTATACCTTATTTTTATTTCTTAATTATGGTCTAAAGTAATAAAATTTTGTCCAACTTTTCATTTTTCCATTCCTTATCGATCAATTCGTAGATTAGTCCCTCCTTGATGTTTCATTTGTGTCACATATGCATATTCTGTTGGCAAAATTACAACACATCTCACATATGTGGCAAGATATACATCTTATAAATGTGTCTTTTAGGGGTTATTCAATTAAATGGTCACCCAATTTAACATGTAACACTAATATATAGTCCTATAATATGTCTAAGTAAAAAATTATGGTCCAATGCAAAAACCTTCATTCGATTCTATCAATTATTTTTGGAAAGACTATCATCCCACTATTTAATCATACATTTACCAAGTAAATCCATATTTAGTTATATAACACCCTTATATATTGTTGTTCCAAGTGTTATACCTTATTTTTATTGCTTAATTATCGTACAAAGAAATAAAATGTGATCCAACATTTCATTTTTTCATTCCTATATCTATCAATTCGTCGATTAGTCCCACCTTGATAATTCATCAGTTTCAACATATGCAGGTTCTGTTGGAAAAATTGCAACAGATCTTACATATTTGATAACATATACATCTTATAAAGTGTGTATTTTAGAGGTTAATTTAGTTAGATGGTCACCCAATTTGATATGTAACACTAATATATAGTCCTACAACATGTCTAAGTAAGAAATTATGATCCAATAGGACAACCTTCATTCAATTCTATCAATTATATTTAGAAAGACTATCATCCCACTAGTTCATCATATAATGACCAAGTAAATCCATATGATAGTTATATAAGACCCTTGTAAATCTTTTTTTCGAGTGTTATACCTTATTTTTGATTCTTAATTAATCTCTAAAGAAAAATTTTTGTCCAACTTTTAATTTTCCATTGCTAAATCGATCAATTCGTCGATTAGTCCCTCCTCGATGTTTCATCTGTTTAAACCTATGCTTTTTCTGTTTGCTAAATTGCAACATATCTTACTTATATGACATCATATACATCTTATAAGCTGTGACTTTTAGGGGTTAATTCAATTAAATAGTCACACAATTTAGAAATACTATAATCTAAGTAACAAATTATGGTCCAATACAACAACTTTCATTCGATTAAATAAAATACATTTAGAAATACTATTAGCTCACTAGTTCATCATACATAGAACAAGTAAATCCATATAGTAGTTCTATAACATCCTTGTAAATCGTTGTTCCAAGCGTCATACCTTATTTTTATTCCTTAATTATGGTATAAAATAATAAAATTTGATCAAACTTTTATTTTTTCCATTCCTAAATCAATCAATTCGTCGATTATTCACTCCTTGATGTTTCCTTTGTGTCAACATATGTAAATTCTATTGACAAAATTGCAAAAGATTTGACATATGTGGCAACATATACATCTTATTAAATCTATCTTTTAGGAGTTAATTCAATTAAGTGGTCACCCAATTTGATATGTGAAACTAATATATAATCCTACAATATGCCTAAGTAACAAATTATGGTCCAATAAAACAACCTTCATTCAATTCTATCAATTACATTTAGAAAGACTATCATCCCACTAGTTCATCATATGATGGTTATATCAATTAATTTAATTAGATGGTCACCCAAATTATGGTCCAATACAACAACCTTCATTCGATTCTATCAATTAATTTAATTAGATGGTCACCCAAGTAAACCCATATGATGGTTATATAACATCCTTGTAAATCGTATTTCCAAGTCTTATACCTTATTTTCATTGCTTAATTATGGTCTAAAGTAATAAAAGTTTGTCCAACTTTTCATTTTTTAATTCCTAAATTGATCAATTCGTCGATTAGTCACTCCTTGATATTTCATTTCAGTCAACATATGGAGGTTCAATTGGCAAAATTGCAACAGATCTGAAATATGTGATAACATATACATCTTATAAGATCTGTCTTTTAGAGGTTAATTTCATTAAATGGTCACCCAATTCGATATGTAGCACTAATATACAGTCCTACTACATGTCTAAGTAACAAATTATGATCCAATACAACAACCTTCATTTGATTCTATCAATTATATTTTGAAAGACTATCATCCCACTAGTTCATCATATAATGACCAAGTAAATCCACATGATAGTTATATAACACACTTGTAAATTGTTGTTTCAAGTGTTATACCTTATTTTTGTTGCTTAATTATGGTATAAAGTGATAAAATTTGGTAAAATTTTCATATTTCTCTTCCTAAATAGATCAATTCGTCGATTAGTTACTCCTTGATGTTTCATTTGTACCAACATATGCAGGTTCTGTTGGCAAAATTGCAACGTATATGAAATATATAACAACATATACATCTTATAAAATGTGTCTTTTAGGGGTGAATTCAATTAAATGGTCATCCAATTCGATATGTAACACTAATATATAGTCCCACAATATGTCTAAGTAACTAATTATGGTCCAATACACAAACCTTCATTTGATTCTATCAATTAAATTTAGAAAGACTATCATCCCACTAGTTTATCATATAATGACCAAGTAAATTCATATGATAATTATATAACACCCTTGTAAATCGTTGTTCCATGTGTTATATCCTATTTTTATTGCTTAATTATTGTATAAAGTAATAAAATTTGTTCCAACTTTTCATTATTCCTTTCCTAAATCGATCAATTCGTCGATTAGTCCCTCCTTGATAATTCATTTGTGTCAACATATGCATGTTCTGTTGACAAAATTGCAACAGACCTTACATATGAGACAACATATATATCTTACAAAATGTGTCTTTTAGAGGTTAATTCAATTAAATGGTCACTAATTCGATATGTAACACTACTATATAGTCTTACAATATGTCTAAGTAACAAATTATGGTCCAATACAACAACCTTCATTCGATTCTATCAATTATATTTAGAAAGACTATCATCCCACTAGTTCATCATACAATGACCAAGTAAATCCATATGATAGTGACATAACATCCTTGTAAATCGTATATCCACGTCTTATACCTTATTTTTATTGCCTAATTATGGTCTAAAGTAATAAAATTTTGTTCAACTTTTCATATTTTAATTCCTAAATCGATTAATTTGACGATGAGACACTCCGTGATGTTTCATTTCAGTAAACATATGGAGGTTCAATTGGCAAAATTACAACAGATCTGAAATATGTGATAACATATACATCTTATAAGATGTGTCTTTTAGAGGTTAATTTCATTAAATGGTCACTCAATTCGATATGTATCACTAATCTACAGTCCTACTACATGTTTAAGTAATAAATTATGGTCCAATACAACAACCTTCATTTGATTCTATCAATTATATTTTGAAAGACTAACATCCTTCTAGTTCATCATACAATGACCAAGTAAATCCACATGATAGTTATATAACTCCCTTGTAAATCATTGTTACGAGTGTTATACCTTATTTTTAGTGCTTAATTATGGTATAAAGTGATGAAATTTTGTAAAAAATTTCATATTTCTATTCCTAAATCAATCAATTCATAGATTAGTCACTCCTTGATGTTTAATTTGTGTCGACATATACAGGTTCTATTGGCAAAATTGCAACTGATACGTACATAGATAACAACATATACATCTTATAAAATGTGTCTTTTAGGGGTGAATTCAATTAAATGGTCACCCAATTCGATATGTAACACAAATATATAGTCCTACAATATGTCTAAGTAACAAATTATGGTCCAATACAACAACATTAATTCGATTCTATCAATTATATATAGAAAGACTATCATCCCACTAGTTTATCATACAATGACCAAGTAAATTCATATGATAGTTACATAACACCCTTATAAATCGTTGTTCCAAGTGTTATACCTTATTTTTATTGCTTAATTATGGTATAAAGTAATAAAATTTATTCCAGCTTTTCATTATTCCATTCCTAAATCGATCAATTCGTCGATTAGTCCCTCCTTGATAATTCATTTGTGTCAACATACGCATGTACAGTTGACAAAATTGCAACAGACCTGACATATTAGACAACATATATATCTTACAAAAATGTGTCTTTTAGAGGTTAATTCAATTAAATGGTCATTAATTCAATATTTAACACTAATATATAGTCTTAGAATATGTCTAAGTAACAAATTATGGTCCAATACAACAACCTTCATTCGAATCTATCAATTATATTTAGAGAGATTATCATCCCACTAGTTCATCATACAATTACCAAGTAAATCCATATGATACTAATAAAAAACCCTTGTAAATCGTTTTTCCAAGTGTTATACCTTATTTTTATTGCTTAATTATGTTAGGAATAATACATATATTGGACCCTAAACTTGGCTTGAAATTTTAATTTTGACCTCCAACTTTCATAATGCACAAACAGACACTTTAACTATCCAACTTTTAAATTAATAAACACATGATTCCTACATGGCACAATATACGTAGGACACCACGTAGGAAAAAAATGACATGTAGGATTTGAGTGTCTATTTTTTTCAACTTTATACAAGTTTAAATGTCTATTTGTGCACATCTAAACTTGAAGTGCATAAATGTGATTTGAAGCCAAGTTAAAGGGCACATTTATGTATTATGTCATTATGTTATAGAGCAATAAAATTTGGTCCAACATTTCATTTTTTCATTTCTAAATCGATCAATTCGAAGATTAGTCCCTCCTTGAAAGTTCATATGTGTCAACATATGCAGGTTCTGTAGGCAAAATTGCAACAAACCTGACATATGTGGCAACATATACATCTTAATAAATGTTTCTTTTAGGGGTTAATTCAATTAAATGGTCACTCAATTCGATATTTAATACTAATACATAGTCGTATAACATGTCTAAGTAACAAATTATGGTTCAATACAACAACTTTCATTCGATTCAATCAATTATATTAGAAAGACTACCATCCTACTAGTTCATCAAAAAATGACTAAGTAAATCCACATGATAGTTATATAACACCCTTGTAAATCGTTAGTACAAGTGTCATACCTTATTTTATTGCTTAGTTATGGTTTAAAGTAATAAAATTTTTGTTTAACTTTCATTTTTCCATTCATAAACTGATTAATTCGTCAATTAGTCCATCCTTGATATTTTATCTATGTAAACATATGCATGTTATGTTTGCAAAATTTCAACAGATTTTACATAAGAGGCAACATATACATCATAAAAATGTGTCTTTTAGGGGTTTATATAACACTAATATATAGCCCTACGACATGTCTAAGTAACAAATTATGGTCCAATGCAACAACATTTATTCGATTCTACCAACTTATTTTGAAAGATTATTATCCCACAAATACATCATACAATGACTAAATGAATCTATATGATAGTTATATAACACCCTTATAAATCGTTGGTCCAAGGGTTATACCTTATTTTATTGCTTAATTATGGTCTAAAGTTATAAAATTTAGTCAAACTTTTCATTTTTCCATTTCTAATCGATCAATTCGTAGATTAGTTCATCCTTGATGTTTCATTTGTGTCAACATATGCATATTCTATTGGCAAAATTTCAACAGATCTAACATATGTGGCAAGATATACATCTTATAAAATGTGTCTTCTAGGGATTATTAAATTAAATGGTCACCCAATTTTATGTGTAACACTAATATATAGTCCTATAATATGTCTAAGTAACAAATTGTGGTCCAATACAAAAATCTTCATTAGATCCTATCAATTATATTTAGAAAGACTATCATCCCACTATTTAATCATACATTGACCAAATAAATCTGTATGATACTTATATAACACCCTTATAAAATGTTGTTCCAAGTGTTATACCTTATTTTTATTGCTTAATTATAGTATAAAGCAATAAAATTTGGTCCAAGTTTTCATTTTTCCATTCCTATATCGATCAATTCAACGATTAGTTCAACTTTCATAATTCATCAGTTTCAACATATGCAGGTTCTGTTGGCAAAATTTTGACATATCTGACATATCTGATAACATATACATCATATAAAATGTGTATAGTAGAGGTTAATTTAATTAGATGATAACCCAATACGACATGTAACACTAATGTATAGTCCTACAACATGTCTAAGTAAGAAAGTATGGTCCAATACGACAAGCTTTCATTCGATTCTATCTGTTATATTTAGAAAGACTATCATTCCACTAGTTCATCATATATTGACCAAGTAAATCTACATGACAATTATATAACACCCTTGTAAATCGTTATTAGAAGTGTTATACCTTATTTTATTGCTTAATTAAGGTCTAAAGTAATAAAATTTGGTTTAACTTTCATTTTTCCATTCCTAAACCGATTAATTAGTCTATTAGTCCATCCTTGATATTTCCTCTATGTCAAAATATGCATGTTATGTTGGCAAATTTTCAACAGATTTTACATATGAGGCAACATATACATCATATAAAATGTATCATTTAGGGGTTAATTCAAATAAATGGTCACCCATATCGATATTTAACACTAATATATAATCTTACAACATGTCTAAGTAACAAATCATAGTTTAATACAACAACATTTATTCTATTCTATCAACTTATTTTGAAAGATTATTATCCCACAAATTCATCACACAATGACCAAATAAATCTATTCGATAGTTATATAACACCCTTGTAAATCGTTGTTTCAAGGGTTATGCCTTATTTTTATTGCTTAATAATGGTCTAAAGTTATAAAATCTTGTCCAACTTTTCATTTTTCCATTTCTAATCGATCAATTCGTAGATTAGTCCCTCCTTGATGTTTCATTTGTGTCAGCATATGCATATTCTATTTGCAAAATTGCAACAGATCTAACATATGTGACAAGATATACATCTTACAAAATGTGTCATTTAGGGATTATTCAATTATATGGTCACCCAATTTGATATGTAACACTAATATATAGTCCAACAACATGTCTAAGTAAGAAATTATGGTCCAATATAACAACCTTCATTCGATTCTATCAAACACATCTAGAAAGACTATCATCCCACTAGTTCATCATATAATGACCAAGTAAATTGATATGATAGTTATATAACACCCTTATAAATTGTTGTTCCAAGTTTTATACCTTATCTTTATTGTTTAATTATGGTATAAAGCAATAAAATTTGGTCAAACTTTTCATTTTTCATTCCTATATCGATCAATTCATCAATTAGTCCCACCTTGACAATTCATCACTTTCAACATATGCACGTTCTGTTGGGAAAATTGCAACAGATCTAACATATTTGATAACATATACATCGTATAAAATGTGTATTTTAGAGGTTTATTTACTTAGATGGTAACCCAATTTGATATGTAACACTAATATATAGTCCTACAACATGTTTAAGTAAGAAATTATGGTCCAATATACAAACCTTCATTCGATTCTATCAAATACATTTAGAAAGACTATCGTCCCACTAGTTCATCATATAATGACCAAGTAAATCAATATGATAGTTATATAACACCCTTATAAATTGTTGTTCCAAGTGTAATACCTTATTTTTGTTGCTTAAATAATGTCTAAAGTAATAAAATTTGGTCCAAATTATAATTTCCCATTCCTAAATTGATCAATTCATCAACGTTTCATCGATGTAAACCTATGCATGTTCTGTTTGCAAAATTACAGCATATCTGACTTATGTGGTAACATATACATCTTATAAAATGTGTCTTTTAGGAGGTTAACTAAATTAAATGGTCATCCAATTTGACATGTTAAACTAGTATATAATGCTATAAAATGTCTAAGCAACAAATTGTGGTCCAATACAAAAACTTTTATTCGATTATATCAAATATATTTAGAAATACTATAATCCAACTAGTTGATCATACATAGACCAAGTAAATCCGTATAATAATTTTATAATATTCTTGTAAATTGTTGTTCCAAGTGCTATACCTTATTTTTATTCCTTAATTATGGTATAAAATAATAAAATTTTGTCAAACTTTTAATTTTTCTATTCCTAAATTGATCAATTCGTCGATCAGTCACTCCTTGATGTTTCATTTGTGTCAACATGTGCAGATTCCGTTGGCAAAATTGCAAAACATTTGACATATGTGGCAACATATATATCTTATTAAATTTGTCTTTTAGGAGTTATTTCAATTAAATGGTCACCCAATTCGATATGTAAAACTAATACGTTGTCCTACAATATGTCTAAGTAACAAATTATGGTCCAATATAACAACCTTCATTCGATTCTATCAATTATATTTAGAAAGACTATCATCCCACTAGTTCATCATACATTGACCAAGTAAATCCATATGACAGTTATATAACACCCTTGTAAATCGTTGTTCCAAGTGTTATACCTTATTTTTATTGCTAAATTATGGTATAAAGTAATAAAATTTGTTACAACTTTTCATTTTTCCATTCCTAAATCGATCAATTCGTTGATTAGTCTCTCCTCGATGTTTCATCTATGTAAACCTATGCATGTTCTGTTTGCAAAATTGCAGCATATCTGACTTATGTGGCAACATATACATCTTATAAAATGTGTCTTTTAGGGGTTAATTCTATTGAATGGTCACCCAATTTAATATGTAAAACTAGTATATAGTCCTATAAAATGTCTAAGCAACAAATTATGGTCCAATACAACAACTTTTATTCGATTACATTAAATATATTTAGAAATACTATAATCCCTCAAGTTCATCATACATAGACCAAGTTAATCCGTATAATAGTTTTATAACATCCTTGTAAATCGTGGTTTAACGCGTTATACCTTATTTTTATTCCTTAATTATGGTATAAAATAATTAAATTTTGTCAAATTTTTTATTTTTCCATTCCTAAATCGATCAATTCGTCGATAAGTCACTCCTTGATGTTTAATTTGTGTAAACATATTCAGGTTCTTTTGGCAAAATTGCAAAAGATCTGACATATGTGACAACATAAACACCTTATTCAATCTGTCTTTTAGGAGTTAATTCAATTAAATAGTCACCCAATTCCATATGTAAAACTAATATATAGTCGTACAATATGTCTAAGTAACCAATTATGGTCCAATATAACAACCTTCATTTGATTCTATCCATTATATTTATAAAGACTATCATCCCACTAGTTCATCATACATTGACCAATTTAATCAATATGATAGTTATATAACACCCTTTTAAATCGTTGTTCCAAGTATTATACCTTATTTTTTATGCTTATTTATGGTATAAAGTAATAAAATTTTTTACAACTTTTCATTTTTCCATTCCTAAATCGATCAATACGTCGATTAGTCCCTCCTTGATAGTTCATTTTTGTCAAGATACGCATGTTCAGGTTACAAAATTGCAAAAGATCTGACATACAAGACAACATATACATATTACAAAATGTTTATTTTAGAGGTTAATTCATTTAAATGGTTGATATACTGTGGTTTCACAGTATTTTTAATGCTTTTTCCTTAAGTTTAGAGTGTGTCCAAAAGCCTTTTTGTATTGATTTTTATGTAAGTTTCTCTTTATTTGCAAGAAACTGTCTAAAAATGAATGCGAAAGTTTTTGAGCAAGAAATGCAAAAAAGTTACCACCTACGGAGTTTGTGATGGTTCGTCGAGCTTGTGACGGTCCGTAGGTGGCATCGTAGTGAAGCTGCTGAAGAAAGATGGGGAAGTCTGACACAAGTGTGGGATTACGAAGTTCATGACGTACCATCATACCCACGACGGTCCGTCCTGCTGGTTCATCGTGATGATCAAAGAGTAGTCCCAGTACCCAAATTCCAAGAAGTTTAAGTGTTATGGAACGGAAACCCTCGACGGATCATCGTGCTTGGAACGGTCTGTCATACCTGTTCGTCGGGGGTAATGAAGAAAGCAGTAGAAGGATTTGTAAAGTATAGGATGACGGAGGCAATGATGGACCCTCGTGACCACGACAGCCCGTCACGAGGTTTGTCGACTCGAACGCGTTTTGACATATTTTTAGCAATTAGAGTCCTTTTTTTATTAGTTTTTTTATAAGTAGTTGGAAAAACCTCATTTCTGGGTTAGACTCTTTGTTAGTAGACTCTTGGATATTAGACTTTGTGATTGTTATAATTATGGAGAATCTTTAGTCCTCGATTAATTTCAGTAATTGATACATTTTTTCTGGAATTGATTGTTGGTGCGTTTGTTGATTAATCAAGTGAACTTCTGGATTTTATTATTTCTCATTTAAGTAAGTGCATGAATTGTTATATTACATATATGAATATTGTGATTATGACTATGGGTAACTAAACTCCATAACCAGGGTTGTGGGAACCATGGGTAAATAATGAGGTAAAATCAAACTAAAATAACAATTCTAGAATAATGTCTTACATGTATTGCTAATTCTTTCATTTAAAGTCTTTTTAACGGATGGACAACGTTAGAAGTTGCCTTAATGCTACATGCCGGACCAAGGTGGTAGATAATAGGAAAAGAATTATCAACATAGATTTAGTGTATACTATCTCATAGGCTAGTATTGATTGGTACGAGGTAGTAACTTAGTCAAATATCGAATACAATGCTTAATCTAAGGTAAAGGTAAGGGTTAGTATAGCAACACACGTAGCCGGACCAAGGTTAGGAGTTAAATTTTCTAGATGTTGGACCAAGGATTTAGAAATACATAACTTATCACTTTGCATGCAAGATATTAGAAAAGAATTGTTACAGTTAGAATTATCAAGTTAGGAACCTGTGGGGAACACTTAAACCCTAGTTACTTTTATTAATTGATTAAACTCCAAGATTTGTATCTGTTAGTTGTTTACTTTAATTTAGATTGTTATTTTCATTAATTTAGAAATAAACCCCCCCCTTTTAATGTCTTTTGTTTTCTAAAAAAATAATTGACTAAATAATAGTAATAATAGATTTAAGTTAAGCCTGAACTATTTTCCTCGTGGGAACGATCCCAACCTCATTAGTTGGGTTCTTTACTTGATACGACCGCTTTACTTCTTACTTGAGAAGTAAGTTTGAGCGTACCAAATTTTGGCGCTGCCGCCGAGGAAAGTAGCTTTTAGATTAACTTAAACTTATTACTAAAGTTTAGTCAATATTTTCTTATTTTTGTTTTATTGTTTGTGATTCTTGCAGAACTATCTTTCTTCTATTCGAAATACACGGAGAGGAAGAGAACCCTTGTTTCCCTACGATAACGAATTAGAGCGTACACCACGCAATATGAATCGAAACTTGGGTATTAATGATGATGATCCAAACCAGAACCTCCCAGCTCTAGTTGATGTTCATGGTCAGTTATTACCTGATGATCAGGGTGAAAATCAACAAAGGGGACGAAATCCCGCTCCACGTCCTCAAGAATACTACAGAGGCTATGATAATATAGCAGACTCTGATGGGCCACTTGTGTTGAACCCTCTACCACAAGGCCACACCTTTGTGTTAACAAGTAGTATAATGCAAATGCTCACTGCCAGAAGTTTGTTTTCAGGGCTACTTTCTGAGGACCCACATGCCCATATAGCTAAGGTAAGGGCAGTGTGTAAAAGCTGTATGAGGAGGACAGATTTGGATTTGTATGTAATAGGGCTAAGAGTCTTTCCTCTCTCACTGACGGGAGAGGCTACTATTTGGTTCACTAAGCTCCTTTATAACCCAATTTTCACTTGGAACCAACTAAGGAACGTTTTCTTAGCACGTTACTACCCGATCTCCAAGAAATTAAACCACATAGATAGACTGAACAACTTTGTGGCACTACCAGGAGAGTCAGTTAGTAGTTCTTGGGATAGATTCACCTCATTTTTTAGAAGCGTCCCCCCAATCACCGCATAGATGATGAGTCACTGAAGGAATACTTCTATCAGGGACAAGATGATAATAATAAAGCGGTATTGGATACTATTGCGGGTGGTTCTTATGGGGAGTGTCCTTATGCCGAGATTGCTGAAAAGTTAGAGAAAATATCCCGAAATAATAAAGCTTGGAGTACAAGGAAGTCAGATACTGGGAGAAATACCTTCACAGTGCAATCCACTCACAACCCACCCACAAATGAGATTCGTGAAGAGATGGCTCATATGAGAACTGAGCTTGGGTTGGTATTAAAACATGTCACTGGGGGTGCAGAAAAGATAAATGCAGTTAACTACTTGTCTAAACCACCACCACCAAATGATGAATGCTATTATGAGGAGGCCTATGTGGTAAATGAGCAGACGGGGGGTTTCCGACCGAGTGACCAAGGCTCTAATCAGGAGAATTGGCGCCAATGTCAAGGGAACCAAGGTCGAATCTATGGTAACTATAACCGTGAGGGTCATTATGTTCGAGAAGAAAATTACAACCGCGACAGCAACTTCAACAGGGGTAACTATGGTAATAGAAATAATAGGAATGGGCCCTATGTTCCTCCTCAAAATCGTGAAGTTAATCCTAGGGACGGTGGAGGTAGTATGGCGCGAGTTAAGGATATGTTGCACAAAATAATGAGGAGGTTCGATGCTAGTGATGAGCACACTAAAGAGTTGAGGAGTGATTTAGCGGGTATTGGGCAGAAAGTCGATATACATGCAATATCGATTAAGCAGCTTGAGTTACGATTGCCCAATTATCTGCGACTGTGAGCACACGGCAACCGGGCACTTCTTTTAGCAACACTGTCCAAAATCTAAAAATGATGGACATTGTAAGGCAATCACTACTCGCGGTAGTAAACAAACCATTGACCCACCAATGCCGTCTAATGAGAAAAAGGTGACAAAAGATAATGATAAAGTGGTTGAGGTTAATGGTAAAGTAGAAGATATCACTGGAAAAGATGTTGAAGTGCCGAAAAAGGTAACTCCCATGCCTAGACCACCACCCCCATTTCCTCAAAGATTAGTGATTAAGACCGAGGATGGTAAATATCAGCGTTTTATAACAATGTTGAAGCAGCTTTCTATCAATGTCCCTTTGGTAGAAGCTTTAGAACAAATGCCCGATTATGCCAACTTTATGAAAGATCTGGTTACAAAGAACAGATCGGTCACTTTTGACGATGATGATAGAATGCAACATTATAGTGATAGTGCTACAAGATCTCTGGTAAAAAAAAAGAAGATTCGGGTGCGTTCACTATTCCTTGTACAATCGGGTTATTACATTTTGCGAAAAAATTATGTGATCTGGGGGCAAGCATAAATCTCATGCCCCTCTCGATTTACAAGAAGTTTGGTTTGGGTGATCCAAATCCCACTGCGATGCAGCTACTGATGGACGATCGAACAGTAAAAAGGCCTATAGGGATACTCCACGATGTGCGAGTAAAAGTGGAGTCATTCATATTTCCGGCAGATTTTGTTATTCTTGATTGTGAAGTCGATTTCTAAGTGCCCATTATTCTTGGGAGGCCATTCGTTGCTACGGGATGAGACTTAGTTGATATGGAAAAGGGGCAAATGAAATTTCGGTTGAACAATGAGGAAGTGACCTTCAACATTTGTAGGTCCATGAGGCAGAGTGGTGAGCTCCAATCGGTATCTGCTATATCCTACAAAGATGGTGAGTCATCTGAGACACAAATAGAAGAACGTCTAGCTGTAGAAGCATTAGCGGCAGTGATAATGAATTTTGATAAAATGATTGCATTAAAGAGTATGAGTCATTAGTCGCGGCTCTTGATCGAGGTGATGTTTGGTTTAAACTGAAGAAATATGAGTTGGACATGAAGAATCGCTAGTCTCCCCCTGCGAAACCATCTATAGAGGAGGCTCCAAAGTTAGAACAAAAATCTCTCCCACCTCATCTCAGGTATGAAATCTTAGGAAATGGTGAAACTTTGCCGGTAATCATTGCATCATACCTGAATGAACAACAAGTTGACAGTTTGGTGAAAGTGGTAAAAAAGTTCAAAAGAGCTATAGGGTGGACTATTGCGGACATTATTGGGATCCCTCCTTGTATTTGTTCTCATAAAATCCAACTCATGCCCGATCATAAGCCAAGTGTTGAGCACCAGAGACGCTTAAATCCACCTATGGAAGAGGTCGTGAAGAAGGAAATCATTAAGTGGTTGGATGTCGGAGTAATCTATCTGATCGCCGATAGTAGTTGGGTATGCCCTGTTTAGTGTGTGCCTAAGAAAGCGGGAATGACTTTGGTCCCCAATGAAAAAATGAACTTGTTTCAATGAGATCAGTTACTGGATGGAGGGTGTGAATGGATTACCGTAAATTAAATGCATGGACTGAAAAAGACCATTTTCCTATGCTC
The DNA here is from genome assembly GCF_001406875.1 of Solanum pennellii. Classification (NCBI taxonomy): domain Eukaryota; kingdom Viridiplantae; phylum Streptophyta; class Magnoliopsida; order Solanales; family Solanaceae; genus Solanum; species Solanum pennellii. The sequence goes on along the minus strand of NC_028647.1, from coordinate 24,271,776 downwards.
TTCATTGATCAGATGTTGGACATACTTGCCGAAAAAGGGTGGTACTATTTTCTTAATGGATATTTGGGGTAATCAGATTTCTATTGCACTAGAAGATCAAGAGAAAACCACTTCTACTTGTCCATATGGGACCTTTCCGTTCAAGAGAATGTTGTTCGGGTAGTGCAATGCACCTGCCACATCTTAGAGATGTATGATGTCGATATTCTCCGACATGGTGGAAGATACTATAGAAGTTTTTATGGATGATTTTTCTGTGGTTAGTGAATCATTCGAGCGGTATTTGAACAATTTATCTGAGGTCCTTAAGAGATGTGAAGACTGCAATTTAGTACTAAATTGGAAAAAATGCCACTTCATGGTGAAAAATGATATTGTTTTGGGTCATCGCATTTCAGAAAAGGGCATCGAGGTTGATCGAGCTAAAGTCGAGGTAATAGAAAGACTTCCCCCACCTATCTCGGTAAAAGGTGTGAGAAGCTTTCTTGGGCATGCAGGTTTTTACCGGAGATTCATCAAAGATTTTTCAAAGATTGCACATCCGTTGTGTAAACTGCTGGAGAAAGATTGTAAATTTTTATTTTGATGAGTCCTGTCTTAAAACATTCGGCGAGCTAAAAGAAAAATTGGTGTCTGCACCTATCATTATTTCTCCAGATTGGAACAGTCCATTTGAGGTGATGTGCGATGCTTGTGGGGTTTCTCTTGGTGTAGTATTGGGACAAAGAAAGAACAAAATCCTTCACCCCATTTACAATGCTAGTAAAGCCCTAAATGAAGCTCAGAAGAACTACACAGTGACTGAGCAAGAACTCCTTGCAGTAGTCTTTGCTTTTGAAAAATTTCGCTCCTATTTGCTAGTTACTAGAGTTATAGTACATATTGACCATTCAACATTGAGATATTTGATGGCAAAGAAGGATGCGAAACAAAGGTTGATTTGTTGGGTATTACTGCTACAAGAATTTGACTTTGAAGTGAGGGATAGAAAAGGGACCGAAAATCAAGTTGCCTATCACTTGTCCCAACTAGAAGATGAAGCTATGAGAGAGTTAGGGATAAGACTGATATTGATGACACTTTCCCCGATGAGCATGTATTTGCTGCCTCACAAGACTTGATTCCATGGTTCGCAGATTTCGCGAACTATCTGGCTAGTGATATTATTCCTTCGGAGTTGTCCTTTCATCAAAGAAAAAAGTTCATGTTCAATGTGAAGAAGTTCTTTTGGGATGAACCATATTTATATAGGAGTTGTGCCGACGGTCTTATTCGGCGTTGTGTGCCAGAATGTCAGATGTTGAGTGTTTTAGAGGCATGCCATTCCTTACCCGTTGGTGGACATCATAGTGGTATCTGAACCGCTCATAAGATATTATAATGTGGTTACTATTGGCCAAATCTTCATCAAGATGCTCATGAGTTTGCTAAAGCATGTGATAGATGCCAAAGAGATGGCGGCATTTCAAGAAAGCAAGAGCTCCCTCTAAACCCCATTCTTGTGATTGAGTAATTTTATGTTTGGGGTATTGACTTTATGGGCCTTTTGTGAGTTCTCATGGAATGAAGTATATTTTAGTAGCGGTTGATTATGTAGCTAAATGGGTGGAAGCTATCACCCTCGCAAACAATGAAGGGAAGAGCGTCATTGCGTTCTTAAAAAAGAATATATTCTCTCGTTTTGGCACCCCAAGGGCAATTATTAGTGATGGGGGCTCCCACTTTTGCAACGCATTGTTCAAGGGATTATTGGAGAAATATGGGGTTCGCCATAATGTGGTCACTCCTTACCATCCTCAAACTAGTGGGCAAGTTGAAGTGTCAAATAGGGAGATCAAATATATATTGTCAAAAACAGTGAACGCTAGTAAAACAGATTGGTCAAGGAGGCTTGATGATGCTCTTTGGTCCTACCGGACAACGTATAAGACTCCCATAGGTATGTCCCCATACAAACTTGTATATAGGAAATCTTGTCATCTTCCTGTTGAATTAGAGCATAAAGCCATGTGGGCTATGAAGACATTGAAAATGGATTGGAACGAAGCTGCAAAACAACGGTTAACTGAGCTGAATGAACTCGATGAATTTTGCCTGAAAGCTTTTGAAAGCTCCGCCCTCTACAAAGAAAAGATAAAGAAGTACCATGAACTAAAAATTTAAAAGCGAGAGTTTATGGTTGAGGATTTGGTGCTTTTATTCAATTCTAGGTTGCGCTTGTTTCCGGGGAAGCTCAAGTCCAAATGGACTGGCCCTTACTTGGTTACCCAACTATTCCCTCATGGAGCAGTTGAGTTGGTAAAGAAGGAGGGTGTGATGTTCAAGGTGAATGGACAACGCATAAAAATCTTTTCGGGCATGCTGAATTAGCAAATGAAGTAATCGAGGCATACCATCTTGATGAACTCTGAGTAATCAAGTGTCTTCAGTCGTGCCGCGACGTTAAATCAGGCGCTTGTTGGGAGGCAACCCAATACTTATAGTTTTCTTTCTAGTAATGGTAGCATTTTCTACTAATGGGTTTTAAATTTGCAGGCACATCACAAAGAAATTCTGCAAAAAATCACACTGCAACAGTCACTGACGGATACGACGGACTGTCACTCACGCGACCGACCGTCGCATGAATCCGTCGTGCCAGGTACGTCTTTCATTTATTTTCAAAACTAGGGCACACGTGACGAAACCAATGACGGACCGTCGCATCTGCGACGGACCATCGTTGGGGACTGATTGCGTCATTAATGAGCGTACCCGACCCGACCCGGTTGGGGGTAATTTAAAAAAATTGGTAACATTTAAAAACCCCACCCCTTCATTTCAACCCTTTCCTTCCCTCTTTCTCCAATTTCCCTCCCTTTTAAACTTCTAACTTCCCACCTCTCTTCTCTATCAACCGATGGCTTCCCCAAATTTCCCAATTTCGGATATCTCCTTTCTACTGGTCGGAGTCGGTTGCTATGGTTCTGTTGTTGATCACCAAGTACCTCCCTTGCTTGTTTTTCTCCTCTTCTCATGTATGTGTCTCTGATCTACCCATTTACACTGCATTTTTTTTTAATTCGTATTAGCCTATTTATTTAGTGTGGTTCTTCATTCTTTGATCCAATTTTGTCTGACCTAGGTTAAGAATCCTCAAATTGCATTGTTAAAACTCTAGAAATAGGTGCTTTAGTATTGTTAGTTTGCTAGGTATTTGGGATAGACACATGTAGGTTAACACTAAGAATTCCATTTGAGTCATAGGGGATGATTGTGGCATCCCCAATTCTGTCACTGAATGATAGAACGAGACCCCAATGACGGACCGTCGTACCAACGACGGACCGTCATAGGGTCTGTTCCAACATCCTACAGTTCGTTTTCTCTAAGTGTCCACCAACGGATACATGCGATGGACCGTCGTTCCAACGACGTTCCGTCCTGCACAACCGTTCTGGTTGTCAGAGACGCTTTTTCTAAGGGTCTCCTACTTTTTCAAAGGGTCCTCTGACATCAACGACGGACCGTCATACCCTCGACGGTCCGTCCTGCACAACCGTCGTGACAGTCAGAGACCTTTTCCTAAGGGTCTCCAACTTTTTCTAATTGTCCTCTGACGGACATCTACCCTGCACAACCGGCATGACGGTCAAAGACCCATCTCCTGTGGGTCTCCCACTTTTTCTAAGTGTCCTCTGACGAACATCTACAAAGGGACCTTCGTTACCACGATGGTCCGTCAAGCACAACCGTCATGGTTGTAAGAGACCCTGTCCTAAGGGTCTCCCATTTTTTCTAAGTGTTCTCTGACGGATATCTACGACGGACCGTCATACCCTCAACGGTCCGTCCTGCACAACCGTCGTGACGGTTAGAGACCCCTCTCCTAAGGGTCTCCATATTTTTTTAAGTACCCCACGACGGACATCGACGACATTGTCACGACGATCCGTCCTGCTTATCCGTCATACTTGTCAGAGACTTTCCTTCAGGGGTCTCCACATCAACATAGTTGAAGTAAGACATGACGGACCCCATGACGGTCAGTCGTACTCACGACGAGCCGTCTCCTGGTCCGTCGTGTTTCACTGTTACTGCAGAAAAGTCATTACAACTTAGCTCTTATATTTATTTTGTTTCAATTTTGCTCGTCTTGTTTTCTCCTTCTCGTACTAATATTGATTCTTTACAGGTACTATCTCTTATGTCACAAAAACAAGATCGAGTTTACGCACGTGGGCGTTCCAAGTCTGTCGCCCTGCCTGCCCGACTGGTGATAGGCTCTGATGATGAGTATGACCCCGAGTACTTGCCCCCAAGCACTGCCACTCCATCACGAGCTGCACGTGCTACCAGAGCTATGCCCAAAAAGGTGGCGTCCGGCGTAGTCACTGCCTCCCAGCCCGATGAGGAGCGCACACAGACCGGCACACATTCTGGGTCAGCTACACATGAAGAAGGAGCGTCTGGCTCCTTAGGAGTTTCGTGGTCGGAGGAAGCCTCCGAGTCCGCCGAAGTCCCTGCCCCTGCCACATCTGCACAATCTGCCTCGTTTGATGGGGCTGACTGTCCTGATTCCACTCCATGATCACCGACTGTTGCTCTCACCCCGGTTGCCGACCAGCCCAACCGATGGTGTGCCGACGGGTAATATCAAGTGTATTCAGACGCCTATTTTCTAAATAATAAAGGCTTCATGACACGGACCCTTCCACTGGAGAGGCGGGTCCTTACGGGAAGTCTCCCTACCATGCCAGAGATCCACAATCTCTTCACTAGACACCGGCTGGAGTGGACAACTCATTCTTTAGGCCGTTATAGTGAGGAGTTGGTCCAAGAGTTCTACGCCTCTTACGTGGCTACTCTCAGATAACAGATAGATAGACGGGCTGCCCCCGACAAAAAGGCCCCACTTGAGCATGTCCGAGTACGTGGAATTTAGGTCTATATCTCCCTGCCCGCCATCCGCCGGTATCAATACGGCGAGTATGTTGATGCCAACAGGACCCCTCTCACCGCCGAGTTCGACTATTTGTGGCAAATGCCAATCCTTGTGTGAGCCATCGCTGAGAGAGAACACCAAGAGGTGGATGGCCCTGCACTTGTCTGTTGATGGAGAGGGTGCCGACTGGGTAACGGAGCCGAAGGGAGCTATCACGAAGGCTAATTTGACCTTCACGGCTAAGTTCTTATGGTTCATTGTCAACCACTGCCTTTCTCCCACGACCGTTGATGAAATAGTCACATGGGACCGTGCAGTTCTGATGGCGGTGATGATAGCCGGGTTTGAGGTGGACTTCGCTTGGCTTCTACAGGCGGTCATACACGAGAGAGCTTTCAAGGTCATAACTACATACCCTTTTCCGTGCATGATATTTTCCTTATGCAGGTCCGCAGGTGTGCCCATCTGGCACATTGATCAGCTCAAGAATCCGCTGGGCACATATGATGTCGGTCTCATGAGGGATGAGTCTAATGAGTTGGATCCACGCAGAAGGCCCCGTCTAGAGTTGACTCCACTTGGTAAAAATCTGGCTGATATGGTAGCACGTGCTATCACGTCTACACAGGCTGCTTCTGAATCCACTGACACTACCCCGGTCGAGTCTATTCCGGGTAGTAGCACTGGCCCGAGCTCCAGAAACTAGAGGCACAAATGGCTACACTTCTGCATCACATCCATCCTTGGTGCAGAGGTCTATTGCTGAGGCAGAAGAGCAGTTGGAGCGTAAAATGGTCCAGCACACAGAGCGGAAGATCGCTGAGGTTCCTCAGCGCTTGGACGCTTTTGAGTTGCGGGTGCTAGCCTAGCCAGCCCCTCAGGTGGATGTTTTGACCCTTTAGGCTGCGGACGAAAGTCTTCGAGCGGACATTGATACGATCCTAGAGTCTAGGTTGCCTGAGTCTGAGGCCCCTTCTGCAGAGCCTGCTGAGGACACAATGATGGTGGCCTTATTCACCACTTCTGAGATTCCACCACCTCCCCCTCGAGAGCATGCCAAGAGGCACAAGGGTCGAGAGGAGGATGAGTCTAGAGCACAGAAGAAGGAGTGCCGTGAGATGGAGGCTGCGAGGAGAGCATCGCTTGCTGATGAGGAGGCGCGTCGGATTACGGCTGTAGAGTCAGCTACTGGGGCATCTAGCTCCAGAGATGTGGCGATAGAGGGAGGCACTGCTGATAGTGTTGTTGCTGATGAGGACACTACTGAGGGTGTCTAGACTACAGAGGTAGTGGGTTTCGGGGAACCGGACCCACTAGCTTACTGATCGTCGACGCTTTGCGCCCCAGGTTTTCTTCACCTACCACTCCCATATTTCAAATTTTTTATGCATTGGGGACAATTGCATATCTTTTTGTTGGGGGTGGCGTAAATGGAAAGTGAGTGCTAGGGTGAAGTCTGAGTAGCGCAATTTACTATCCTTTTTTGGGGTTTTCTTGCTTGTGTTCTTTTTCCCCAAGAGACTAATTATTTTTATTGTTGAACCGGCTTGTCTATATCTTGTGTAGTTAGTTTAACTCTGAAGCATGATGGCTAAAATGATATCCTGATGAAATGAAAATGATGCATTACTTGGCATAGTAATTGATAAATGTGTGGCTCTAAGCATGACATAGAGATACACCACTGCATGACCCTAAGTCTAAAATTCGAACAAGGTGTTTGATAATCTGGCAGAGTAATGAGATGTCAAGTGAGTGTGAGGAAGATTTGAATAGTCCACTATTTGTACTGAGCTAGAACTTGCCTGGTTAGTCCTGCTAAAAGTAAGCTGTAATAGACAATTAGGAAAAGATCATAGGCCCTTGTTCAATATAGCCAATTTTTAGCTTAAATAAAAGAAACCGAATGAAATTAATCCTTTTGTGATCCAAATGATTAGAGCGTAAAATAGACCTTTCTTTTTCACCCAACTGATCATTTCTGAGAATAATGTGTTGGCCCTGGTCCCTCCTTGGACATGTGCACCTCAGCTTATGCCAAAAGCATAAGTTGAGGGTGGCTAATGCAGTAAACAACCTTTTCAGGGCCCTGACCCAACTTTGGGTATTGTGTACTTTGACTCATGGCAAAGCCATGAGTTGAGGGTGCCTATTATGAGGAATGCTTTGGAAAGTGGGGTTGAAAGAACAAAGAGAGAGAAAGAACAAAAGAAGAGTGACTCAAGAACCAGTTGAAAGAAAAGTGAAATAAAAAAAAATACAACAAATACAACTAAGAAAAGAAGAGAGTCACTTACATAAATGAAGAAAGAAGGGAAAATAGCAAGGTGAAAGAATATGAGAAATTGGGCGAAATAAAATGATTAAAAGGGGTATGTTTAGCCGATATGTCAAGGAGGGCAAAAAGTCTCTAAAGTATACCTAAATATACCCTACCTGACCCCGAGCCTATGTTACAAGCTAAGAAAGTCTTATCGTGATCCTAAGAGTTGTATAGCGAACTTAAAGTAGTGAAAATAAGGGCAAGCTTATGGAAATATGCATGAATGAGTTGCGAATTTGTTCTGAGAGTGAGTGTTGAAAAGTAATCCTTATACTCAAACTAAAATCATTGTGTAAAAAATGAGGAAATTGTTTTGAAGTGAGGACACTAGTTGCAATACCGGAAATATTATCACCTTGGTGAGAAATTGAAGAGGATAGGTGCCAGTGTGTGGTGAGTCTGTATCATGGTATGATTCTACATAATTCAAGCCTAATAGTGATAGCATGCATAAACATGATGAGACTGATAGGTATTGATAGCCAAATGATTGCGAAAACTAAAACATGGATACTATTGTACAAAGATTTTGTAGTGAGTCATAGTGCGTCGCTTGAGGACAAACAACGAATTTAAGTTGAGGGTGTTGATATACCGTGGTTTCACGGTATTTTTAATGTTTTTTCCTTTAGTTTAGTGTGTGTCCAAAAGCCTTTTTGTATTGATTTATATCTAAGTTTCTCTTTATTTGCAGGAAATCTGTCTGAAGATGAACGCGGAAGTTTTTGAGCAAGAAATGCAGAAAAATTACCACCTACGGAGCTTGTGACGGTCCGTCGAGTTTGTGACGGTCCATAGGTGGCATCGTAGTGAAGCTGCTGAAGGAAGATGGGGAAGTCTGACCCAAGTGTGGGAAAAGTTCATGACGGACCGTCATAGCCACGACGGTCCATCCTGCTGGTTCGTCGTGATGATCAAAGAGTAGTCTCAGTACCCAAATTCCAAGAAGTTTAAGTGTTATGGAACGGACACCCTCGACGGACCGTCGTGCTTGGAACGGTCCGTCATACCTGTTCATTGAGGGTAATGAAAAAAACAGTAGAAGGTTTTGTAAAGTATAGGATGATGGAGGCCATGACGGCCCGTCGTGACCACGACGGCCCGTCACGAGGTCTGTCGACTCGGACACGTTTTGACAGATTTTCAGCAATTAGAGTCCTTCTTTTATTAGGTTTTTGCTTTTTTTGTTTTATAAAAAGTTGGAAAAACCTCGTTTTTGGGGTTAGACTCTTTGTTAGTAGACCCTTGGATATTAGACTTTGTGATTGTTAATATTTTGGAGAATCTTTAGTCCTTGATTAATTTCAGTAATTGATACACCTTTTCTGGAACTGATTGTTGGTGTGTTTGTTGATTAATCAAGTGAACTTCTGGATTTTATTCTTTCTCATTGAAGTAAGTGCATAAATTATTATATTACATATATGAATATTGTGATTATGACTATGGGTAACTAAACTCCATAACTAGGGTTGTGGGAACCATGGGTGAATAATGAGGTAAAATCTAATTAAATAACAATTCTTGAATAGTGTCTTGCATGTATTGATAATTTTTTCGTTTAGATGTCTTTTTAACGGATGGCCAACGTTAGAACTCGCCGTAATGCTACTTGCCGGACCAAGGAGGTAGATAATAGGAAAAGAATTATCAACATAGATTTAGTGTATACTATCTAATAGGCTAGTATTGATTGGTACGAGATAATAACTTAGTCAAATATCGAATACAATGCTTAATATGAGGTAAAGGTAAGGGTTAGTATAGCAACACACGTAGCCGGACCAAGGTGCGGAGTGAAATTTTCTAGATGCCGGACCAAGGATTTAGAAATACATAACTTATCACTTTGCATGCAAGATATTAGGTAAGAATTGTTATAGTTAGAATTATCAAGTTAGGAACCTGTGGGGAACACTTAAACCCTAATTACTTTTATTAATTGATTAAACTCCAAGATTTGAATCTGTTAGTTGTTTAATTTAATTGAGATAGTTACTTTCCTTAATTTATAAATTAAAAAACTCCTTTTATTGTCTTTTGTTTTCTAAGGAAATAATTGACTAAATAATAGTAATAATAGATTAAAGTTAACTCTGAACTATTTTCCTCGTGGGAAGAATCCCAACCTCATTACTTCGGTTCTTTAGTTGATACGACCGCTTTACTTTTTATTTGAGAAGTAAGTTTGAGCGTACCAATGGTCACTAATTGGATATGTAACACTAATATATAGTCTTACAATAAGTCTAAGTAACAAATTATGGTCCAATACAACAACCTTCGTTAGATTTATAAATTATATTTAGAAAGATTATCATCCCACTAGTTCATCATACAATGACCAAGTAAATCCATAATATCCCTTGTAAATCGTTGTTCCAAGTGTTATACCTTATTTTTTATTGCTTAATTATGTTAGGCATAATACATATATTGGACCCTAAACATGGCTTCAAATTTTAACTTTGACCTGCAACTTTCATAATGCACAAATAGGCACTTTAACTATCTAACTTTTAAATAAATAAACACATGATCCCTACATGGCACAATACACGTACGACACCACGTAGGATAAAAAATAACATGTAGGATGACATGTAGGACATGAGTGTATATTTGTTCAACTTAATACAAGTTTAAGTTTCTATTTGTGCGCATGCAAAGTTGAACGACATAAATGTGATTTGAAGCCAAGTTAAAGGGCACATTTATGTATTATGACATTATGTTATAAAGCAATAAAATTTGGTCCAACTTTACATTTTTCCATTTCTAAATCGATCAGTTCGACGATTAGTCCCTCCTTGATATTTCATCTGTGTCAACATATGCATGTTCCGTTGGCAAAATTGTAACATTCCTGATATATGTGACAATATATACATTTTATAAAATGTGTCTTTTAGAGGTTAATTTTATTAAACGGTCACCCAATTCGATATATAACACTAATATATAGTCCTCAAACATGTATAAGTAACATATTATGGTCCAGTACAAAAACCTTCATTCGATTCTATCAATTTTTTTTTAGAAATACTATCATCCCACTAGTTCATCATACAATGATCAAGTAAATCCATATGATAGTTATATAACACCCTTGTATATCATTTTTTTTCTAGTTCATACCTTATTTTTATTCCTTAATTATGGAATAAAATAATAAAATTTGGTCAAACTTTTGATTTTTCCATTCCTAAATCGATCAATTAGTCGATTAGTCACTCCTTGATGTTTCATTTGTGTCAACATATGCAAGTTGTGTTAGCAAAATTGCACTAGATCTGACATAAGTGGCAACATATACATCTTATTAAATGTATCTTTTAGGGGTTAATTTAGTTAAATGGTTATCCAATTCGATATGTAACACTAATTTATAGTCCTACAATATGTCTAAGTGACAAATTATGGTCCAATACAACAACATTCATTCGATTTTATCAATTATATTTAGAAAGACTATTATTCCACTAGTTCAACATACAATGACTAAGTAAATCCATATGATAGTTATATAAAACCATTGTAAATCGTTGTTTCAAGTATTAAAACTTATTTTTATTTCCTAATAATGGTATAAAGTAATGAAATTTGGTCCAACTTTTAAATTTTTCAATTCCTAAATTGATCAATTAATCGATTAGGCCCTCCTTCATAAATCAACTGTGTCAACGTATGTAGGATCTGTTGGCAAAATTGTAACAGATCTGAAATATGTGATAACATATATGATATACCGTGGTTTCACGGTATAATTAATACTTTTTCCTTAAGTTTGGTGTGTCCGTAAGCCTTTTTGTGCTAATTTTGATATAAGTTTCTCTTTGTTTTGCAGGAAATCTGTCCAAGGCTGAATGCGGAGATTTTGAGCGAAAAAATGCAGAAGAGACCACCTACGGAGCTTATGATGGTCCGTCGTGCTTGTGACGGTCCGTAGGTGGAAACGTAGTGCAGCTGCTGAAGGAAGATGGGGAAGTCTGACCAAGTGTGGGATTACGATGCTTGTGACGGTCCGTCATGGCTATGACGGTCCGTCCTGCATGTTCCTCGTGAAGTTCAGAGAAGTGATCCCAGTACCCAAATTCCGAGAGTTGAAGTATTTTGGAACGAAGACCCTCGACGGACCGTTGTGCTTATGACGGTCCGTCATACCTTCCGTCGAGGGGAATGAAGAAAGCAGCAGAAGAATTGCACCAAGTATGGGACGACGGAGTCCACGACGATCCGTTGTGATCGCGACGGTCCGTCGCGAGGTCCGTCGACCCAGCCGCGTTTTGGCAGATTTCCAGCAAATTAGAATTCTTGTTTAATTAGGTTTTTGTGTTTTTATAAATAGTTCAAAAAACCTCGTTTTTGA
>NC_028647.1:24255109-24256232 GCF_001406875.1 Solanum pennellii | reverse complement strand
GTTTTTCTGCTATTTTGAAATTAGGGCACACACGACGGAACCTACGACGGGTCGTCGCAACAGCGACGGACCGTCATCGGGGAACCGTCGCGTGATTAATGAAATAAACCTGACCCGACCCGGCTGGACCCTTTTCAAAATCTGACCGTTTATACTCCCTACCCCTCCATATTTCACCCCATTACTTCCTTATTCCTCTCATCTCCCCTCTCCTTTCAACTTCCACATTCCCCCCACTGATCATTGCCCCCACAATCCTCCTAAACCTTATAATTATCATCTACTAGTCGGTGCTGCTGCTGTGGGTATCTACCTTGCCAACTGAATCATTCTCCATTTTTTTTTTCTCCATTTCCAAGGTATGTGTCTCTAAATTTATACTCATTTATCTTGCATTTTGGTTTAGTAGTTAGTATTAGCTTAGTTCTTAGTCGTATATTGTTTCCTTGATATGATTATGTCTAAACCTAGGCTCAAAATGTTCGAATTTGCCATGTTGATAACCCTAGGCATAGGTGATTTTGCATTTGTAGTTTCCTAGGTATAGGGGATAGACACATATAGGTCCACAACACTACAAGACCATGTGGGTTCATCGGGGTTGCTTAGGGTACCTGTAGTTCTGCCAGTCACTCAGAACGAGACCCCGATGACGGACCGTCGCACACACGACGGACCGTCGTAGGGTCCGTTCCAGAAGCCCTAGCACCCCGTCCCAACGACACATGTGACGGACCGTTGTCTTCACGACGGTCCGTCCTGCACAACCGTGCTGGTTGTCAGAGACCGTGTTTCTAAGGGTCTCTCAAAATTTTCTAAGTGTCATAAGACGGACCGTCATACCCACGACGGTTCGTCCTGCACGACCGTCATGATGGTCAGAGACCCCTCACGGGACCCTGAGTACGTGCCCCCAGGCACTTCTGCCCCTTCTCGCACTGCACGTGCTCCCAGAACCACACCCAAAAAGATGGCGACCGGCGTAGTCAGTGCCTCCCAGTCTGATGAGGAGCGCACACTGACCGGCACACCCTCTGGGTCGGCCACAAATGAGGAAGGAGCGTCTGGCTCCTTAGGCGTATCATGGTCCGAGGAAGCTTCTGGCTCTGCAGAGGTTCCCGCA
>NC_028647.1:24252191-24253169 GCF_001406875.1 Solanum pennellii | reverse complement strand
ACAGGCGGGCTGCTCCTGCTAAACAGGCCCCATTGGAGCAGGTTCGAGTCCGGGGCGTGCAGGTTGACATCTCCCTGCCAGCCATCCGCCGGTTCCTATACGGCGAGAGTGCATATTCTACTCGGACCCCCATCACTGCCGAGTTTGACTACCGCTGGCAGATAGTGAAGGATGGATAGTTCCTGCGAGAGCCAGCACTGAGAGAGACCACCAAGAGGTGGACGGCACTGCACCTATCAGTAGATGGAGAGGGTGCCGATTGGGTCACCGAGTCGAAGGGGGCCATCAAGAAGGCCAACCTCACGTTCGTCGCAAAGTTCTTATGGCTGCTCGTTCGTCACTGCCTTTCCCCCACAGCTGCAGATAACATAGTTACCTGGGATCGAGCAGTGTTGATGGCGGCGATGATAGCCGGCTTCGAGCTGGACTACGCATGGCTTCTCCAGGCAGTCATGCACGAGAGGGCATTCAAGGTCACTACCACCTACCCCTTTCCGTGCATGATCTTTGCCCTTTGTAGGTCTGCAGGTGTGCCCATATTGCACATAGATCAGTTGAGGACCCCGCAGGGTACCGTGGACGTCGGCCTCATCAGAGACGAGGCCAATGAGTTGGCCCCACGTAGAGGGCCCCGTCCAGAGCTGCCCCCACTTGCGGATGATCTTGCGGATACGGTAGCCCAGGCCCGCACAGCTACACAGGCGCCCACTGACACTACCCCAGTCGAGTCTATCCCGGGTAGTAGCACAGCCCCGAGATCCTCTCGCACAGCCCCTCTACCGTTACTGGTCCCACTTGCTAGGGTCTAAAAACTAGAGGCACAAATGGCCACCCTTCTGCACCATATTCAGCCGTGGATGCAGAAGTCTATTACAGAGTTTGAAGCACGTCTAGAGAGGAAGATGCAACAGTTTACTTAGCGGAAGATTGCTGAGGTCAACCAGCGTCTGGATGCGTTTGAGTTGCGAGTGTTAGCCC
>NC_028647.1:24243907-24248313 GCF_001406875.1 Solanum pennellii | reverse complement strand
AGGGTTAGGAAAGCAACACACGTAGCCGGACCAAGGTGCGGAGTGAGATTTTCTAGATGCCGGACCAAGGATTTAGAAATACATAACTTATCACTTTGCATGCAAGATACTAGGAAAGAATTGTTATAGTTAGAATTATCGAGTTATGAACCTGTGGGGAACACGTAAACCCTAGTTACTTTGATTAACTGGTTAAAACCCAACTTTCAAAACCGTTAAGTGTCTCTTTCAATTTCGCTAGTTATTTTTAATCATTAGGAAATACAAACCCCCTTTTTATGTTTTTACTTTCCAAGGAAGTCATCAACCGAACAATAGTCATAAACAAGTTGAAGTTAAGTCTAGACTATTTTCCTCGTGGGAACAATCCCAACCTCACTAGTTGGGTTATTTACTTGACGCGACCTCTTTACTTCTCATTTGCGAAGTAAGTTTGAGCGTATCAATATACATCTTACAAAATGTGTTTTTAGAGGTTAATTTAATTAAATGGTCACCCAATTCGATATGTAACACTTATATATAGTCCCAAAACATGTCTAATTAACAAATTATGGTCCAATACAACATACTTCATTCGATCCTATCAATTATATTTAGAAAGACTATCATCCCACCAGTTCATCCTACAATGATCAAGTAAATCCATATGATAGTTATATAACACCCTTGTAAATCATTGTTTCAAGTCTTATACCTTATTTTTATTGCATAATTATGATATAAAGTAATAAAATTTTGTTCTAATTTTTCATTTTTCCATTCCTAAATCGAACAATTCGTCGATTAGTCCCTACATGATAATTAATCAGTGTCAACATACGAAGGTTTGGGCTACGAAATTGCAACAGATCTGACATATGTGACATCATATGAATCTTATAAAATATATCTTTTAGGGTTAATTCAATTAAATGGTCAACCAATTCGATATGTAACACTAATATATAGTCCTACAAAATGTCTAAGTAACAAATTATGGTCCAATACAACAACCTTCATTTGATTCTATCAATTATATTTAGAAAGACTATCATCCCACTAGTTCATCAGACAATGACCAAATAAATCCATATGATAGTTATATAACACCCTCGTAAATTGTTGTTACAAGTGTTATACCTTATTTTTGTTCCTTAATTATAGTACAAAATAATAAAATTTGGTCAAACTTTTAATTTTTCCATTCCTAAATCGATCAATTCGTCGATTAGTCACTCCTTGATGATTTACCTGTGCCAATATACGCATGTTCTGGTGGAAAAATTGCAACAGATCTGACATCTGTGACAACATATACTTCTTACAAAATGTGTCTTTTAAAGGTTAATTTAATTAAATTGTCACCCAATTCAATATGTAACACTAATATATAGTCATATAACATGTCTAAGTAACAAATTATGGTCCAATACAACTACATTCATTCGATTCTATTAAATATATTTAGAAAGACTATTATTCAACTACTTCATCATACATTGACCAAGTAAAACCATATGATAGTTATATAACATCCTTGTAAATCGTTGTTCAAAGTGTTATAATTTATTTTGATTGCTTAATAATGGTCTAACGTGATATAATTTTGTCAAACTTTTCATTTTTCCATTCAGAAATCGGTCAATTCGTTGATTAGTCTCTCCGTAATGTTTTATCTGTGTCAATATATGCAGGTGTTGTTGGCAAAATTGCAAAAGATCTGACATATGTGACAACATCTTATAAAACATGTAAGTACTTTATAAAACAGGCCCAATCATAGGAAATCCCATTCTGTAATACTAACAATAGAATTGGCCTAATCGATCAATTATTTCAATTCTAGAATAGGGTTTTCATTTCTTTATCCTTGCCGCTTCGATCTTTGCACTTTTTTTTCTCTCTCTCCTATAAGACCTCTCACATTGCATGGATCTCGGATTTAATAATATTATTTCATTTTTATCAATCTTTTATCTGTCAGTCTTTTCGATTCTTTTTTTTAACACGCAACTAATTTGATTGGCCTTTTCTTTAACCAAATTTTGGGACTTTCCATATCTTTAAATCAATGATATATACTGGTTGGATAAGAATGCGGTTCTTTGAAATATAGATCTAATGAATGAGTTTTGTTTGTTGTTGTTACTTTTTATATGATGTAAAATGCAATGCTAAATAAAATTTGTAATGATGAAAATTTTACTATGTTGGGTGTGAAAATCTATCGCAAACATGGAGACTTACTTTCAATACAAACTTCATGGTCGAAGGGAAATCTAGATCGAAGATTTTTGTCTTGTCCACGCTATCATGTATGTTCATTTCTACATCTTAGTCTTTGGAGACTTCATATCTCCTTATTTTTTTCAATTAAAATTTCTTTCTTTGTGGTGTGCATTTTAGGAAAATGCATGCAACTTCTTTAGATGGACGGATCCTGAAGATGTTGATACGATCCGAGTTCATTATCTTAGATTGGCAAACAAAATTAAGGAGTTGGAAACTGTTTATGAAAGTCATATTCAAAAAGTACCAAATAGGGGAGGAAGGAGAAGAAGAAAACCAAATGTTGTGTGCATGTGGAAGCTAATATTGTTTTTTTTCTTGTATTATTAAGCATTACCAAGAAGAATATTGTAAATGATAAGAAATTCTTATGTAGTTGTGTATAACCATTAAAATTGTCATATTTTTGAAATAAATAAATGTACAATGTTTGACCATTATCATAGTTGCGACAAATTCCTCAAATGTTGATACATACAACCATTATGTAGCAATGTTTGACCATTTGAGGCATATAATGTTGCTACATATGCCTCAAATGGTACTACAGATGCCTCAAATGTTGCTAAAGATGACCATTATGTAGCAATATTTGAAAATTTGGGGCATATGTTCCTATATATGAGATATATGTTGCTACAAATGTCTCAAATGTTGCTACATAATGGTCGTCAAATGTTGCTACAAATGACCATTATGTAGCAATGTTTGACTATTTGAGGCATATGTTTCTACATATGATACATATGTTGCTACAAATGCCTATAATTATTCTACAGATGCCTTAAATGTTGCTACAGATGACCATAATGTAGCAATGTTTGACTATTTCAGGCATATGTTGCTACATATGGGACATATGTTGCCACAGATGCCTCAAATGTGCTACAAATGACCATTATTTAGCAATTTTTGACAATTTGAGGCATATGTTGCTACATATGACGCATATGTTGCAACCTATGAGACAGATGTTACTACATATGCCTCAAATGTTGCTATAGATGACCATTAAGTAGCAATGTTTTACCATTTGAGGCATATGTTGCTACATATGAGACATATGTTGTTACAGATGTCTCAAATGTTGCCAGAGATGACCATTAGGTAGCAATATTTGACTATTCAAGACATATGTTGCTATATATGAGACATATGTTTCTATAAATACCTCAAATGTTGCTAAAGATGACCCTTATGTAGCAATATTTGACCATTTGAGGCATATGTTGCTACATATGAGACATAAGTTGCTACAGATTCTTCAGATGTTGCTACATGTTCTTATGTAGCAATATTTGACCATTTGAGGCATAAGGTTCTACATATGAGACATATGTTGCTACAAATGTCTCAAATGTTGCTACAGATGACTGAAATGTTGCAACATATGAGAACTATCCACATCATATACTATGTACTTGCTCTAAATATAAAAAAAATAGAACATTGTCTTTAATTACAAACACATTGTCAAGGTTTTCAGCTCTGAGATATTATCCCATAAGCCCAAACCCATTGCAATCGTTCAACTAGATTGTCACACAACAGGGTTTTGGGAGGTTGAATATCTTTCCCGCTAACCAAATGCTAAATGAATTCAAGGAAATATGACCCACACGCCGCTGCAGTTTCATTTTTTATCATGGGATCCGTTCGACCTTTAAATTCCCATGGTTCACTAAGAAACTTTTTTGGCAAATGCTTCATTATTCCACTTTCCTTCAATAATTTAGGCAACAACTCAAAAACAGGTTGTATTATTGTCATAAACTTGGCATGTTCCATACTGTCACGACCCAAAACCGAGCCACGACTGGCACCCACACTTACCCTCCTATGTGAGCGAACCAACCAATCTAAACCTTAACATTTCAATTTAATATCAACAGAGAGTAATGCGGAAGACTTAAACTCATTAATAAAAACCAATTTAATAACTTCTAAAATTCAACATCTATTATTCCCCAAAATCTGGAAGTCATCACCACAAGAACATCTATGATCAAATTACTAAACTAAGAGTATTCTAAGAAGCTAAAATAAACAAAAGCTAGTCCATGCCGGAACTTCAAGGCATCAAGACATGAGGAAGAAGATCCAGTCCAAGCTAGAAGCATTAGCTCACCCTGAAA
>NC_028647.1:24211481-24234918 GCF_001406875.1 Solanum pennellii | reverse complement strand
CGAAGTTCAGAGAGTCGATTTCAGTACCCAAATTTCAGAATTCTAAGTGTTTTGGAACGAGACTCCCTCGACGGTCCGTCGTGCCCATGACGGTCCGTCGTGGTATCCATCGTCTCAGCCAATTTTTCCAGAAATAAAATCTGCTGCTCAAAACGACTAAACAGGTCGTTACACATACCCATCAGCTGACAGGCATACACATTCATGCGACCCTCGTGCAAGAAAATCTCGAGAGGCACAAAATGGGTATTATTCATGTCCATGACTGTCAAAATCCTTTTTGCACCAATCCAATTCATCCTCCAAGATATGGCCTGATTCCCATGACATAATCAATCATATCTTTATCCCATTCAAACTCATCTACTAACTGTTAAATGTTTCTACCTCCAACAGTTGTTGCCTCAAATCGTAGTTTTTTATATCTTTTTAGGAAGTTTTTATAGAAGTTGAGATATAGGATTCTATTTGTGTCATGATAGTAATCCGAGTATGTTTCATGACTCTAATGCATGGTGTTAAGGATTTCGTCAATATGCAATAATAAAAAATAATATTAAAAAGTAAATAAGAGTATTCATTAAAAAGATAAAAGAAACACGCATGACAAATTGAAGGATTACCCAATCTTCCCACCAAATTTTCATGCTTGTCATGTTCCTGAAATCTTGTCATGTAAATATATGCATGTCGTATTCTATTCGAACATCCTTTGCACTCGTCACACTCAACACTTTGCTTATTTCCTCTACAATCGCATGCTTATAAATATTCAACTTTTTGTACTCCTTCACTTCCTCTATTACGAACCTTGGCAATTCTCCAAACATCTTCTTCAAATTTTGTATTGCTCTTGACAATTGATGTTTTCTTTTTAGCAAGTGGAGTATATGGATGCCGAGCATTCTTTGATAGAATGCCTTGACCGAATCTTGTTTTTAAATTCATTGACAACTTAATGTTTGAAGATACATGATAGAATTTTCATCTTTTTTCTTACACTTCTCACAGAGAAAGCCACAACATCTTCTACAAGAGGTAGCCCCTTGGTATTTTCAAAAACCAGAACCAACATCAGCACTATCACCAACACCAACACCATCAAACCCATAAAAACAGCTAATTCATTAACAGATTCATTAACAACTATGTCTCTTTTGATGGTTGTTGCTCCAGCCAACTCCATTTTAACTCTATCCATATCATGATCAAAAATGGTTTCCACCAACCCTAGAGTAATACATATGACATTTACAATTCCTATTTTATTGGGCTAATCCATGGATGCACAACCTAGAATTATTAAAATGAGTCGTTCGTAAGAATATTTGGGTCATATATTGCCACAGACATGCCATTTGTTTCTATAGATGGGTGATATATTGCCACATATGTGTCATATGTCGCTACAAATGGGTGATATGTTGCCACATATGTGTCATATGTTGTTACGGATGTGTCATAGGTTTACACATATAGGCATTTATAGAAACATTTGTGTAATTTGTTGCAATAGATGAATCATACTTACAAATAATTGTGTCGCATGTTGCAACACATGAATATCTGTAGCAATATAAGAGTGTAATATAGTAATAATAACTTACTGCCTCACGAGGGGGATTAAAAAGATCTGGAGCATGCCCATCTTTGGTAGTTTTTGTTTTTGATCTCAACCATCTCAATATCCTTAGAGATGAGATCTGTTCTTCTGCAATTACTTGATGGGTCAAATAAGGTATAACTTCAAATGCCCAAGCCTATAAAAAAGGAAAACATTTCATAAACTAAATGTTGAATTATTTATTATAATATAAAAATATTAAGAACATTTAGCTTTCCCATGAAAGCCCATGGAAATCCAAACAAGTTACTTGTCTTTTCCCCTAAAGGTTTCAAAAAATATTTGAGAGTTAATTCAAAGATATCATGACAGATATTTGAGAGTTAATTCAAAGATATCATGCCCCTAAGGGTAGTTGTCGAAAGCATCAACATCCTGACAAAAATTCACCTGTTTAAACTTCGTGTTGTTGTCGAGATCGCAAGCTAAAAGTATATTATATGTAAATCAAAGTAAGAACAATGACTCTCAGTGCTTCCTTGTTGTATCCTCTTGTTCCTTGAAATTTATTAAGTCAGAATATTTGAATCTTTTGCCAACAAAGTACATCAAGTCCTGCTCCTCAGTTGACAGTGACTGTCGTCCTGCTTCGGCTTTTTATTTTAGTCTCTTCTTTCTTCTTCGTGGTTCATTTTTTATAATGTATTCAGGGAAGAGCTCAAGAGGAGAATGAAAATTTAACCCAGTAACTATGGAAAACTCTCTTTTACCAAAGAAGACTGGCATCCCACAATAATTAATTACAATCTCATTTTTCTTTTTGAGATTTTGAAAAATGAACCTTCTTTTCAAAAGTTCATAAACAATAGTCATTTGAATATGTGGAGTTGTATCATTGAGTTATCAAGAAAATGACCGAAACAACTATTTCTAAGAAAATCTTCCACATGATATGTCTTGACGATAGCCCTGAAGTTGTTGAATGGTTTTCCCTGGACTGACCTAATAATGCTATCACCATTAGCATTAGGCTGCAGATGCACAGGGTAAGTGTATGCATTGATGATTTTAATGCCATCATCACCGGTAGCATTGCAAACTTCATGAAGTTCTTGTTCTTCTTCATCAACTTCATTCATTTTCTTTCTTCTTGCTCAACTACTTATCTATTTCTTCCTTCTTCTTTCTCAACTTCTTTTTGTTTTTCCTCTTCTTCCTCAACTACTTCTATATTTTTTCCTTGTTCTTCCTCAACTTGTTTTTGTTTTTGCTCTTCTTCCTCAACTACTTCTTCTCTTTCGCCATCATCAACAACATCATTTTTTCTTTTTCTCTTTCTTCATATTCTTATTGAGAAAATTTTTGTTCTACATGAGAAGAACAAATTGCTTCAGCTCCAAGTTCTTATAAAAAAGTGTTATTTCATTAATCTTCCTAAAAATTTATAGACCTAGCCTTCTTCTGGATCTTTGTATTGTCAGTTATATCAAGTTTTTTTTGATATGAGCCATTATATTTGTACCCCCTGTATCTGCAACCACAGAAATAAAATATTTGAATGCTACAAATAAAGCTTTTTAAAATACACAACACAATACACAACAACACAAATAACAAATATGATTCAATGCCACACATGAACCAATAAACAAACCACAAAACCCTCCCTAAGCCCTATCCAACAGACTACATTGAAGTTTTTTGAAATCAGAAAATATTTTAAAAAAGAATAACTACACAACCAAAAAAGTGATAAAACCACTAAAAACAGGGAAAACAAGTAAGCATGCATTTCAAACCCTAATTAAATATTACCCGAGAGGATATCAACAATAAACTAGAAATGATGAGAACAACGACGTCGTGCTGTAGAAGAGGATCACAGTAGATTACCACTGATATTTTAGAAAATATTGATAGAACAATGACCTGTAAATGAAGGAATAATAGAGTGAGAGGAGGAGAAAAAAAGGAAATAAGAATAAAGAAGATGAAAATTAGTAAAAAAAAAGTTAAAATTTTATTAAGAAACGACTTTTATAGAAACTAGGAGAAAGAGAGGAGAGAGGGAAAATGAAGGGAGGACTGTACTAAAGCTGTTTCAATTTATTTGTTTTAAATTTTGACATTAAAATTATGACATATGTTGAAACATATATATGTTCTGTTGGGGCACATAACACCTTTCTATGTGACGTTATATAGTATAATGTTCCACATATCTCCTTTCTGTGACATATCTTACCATATGTCTCCTTTCTGTGTAAAAAATTAAATTTAGAATATGAAACGACTTTTATACAAAAGAGGATAGAGAGAGAGAGAGGATAGAGGGAAAATGAATGGACGATTGTACTAAAGTTGTTTTATTTTTTTAAAAAAATTTTGACAATTCAAAGTGTGAAAATATTTTACCACATATATACGTTTTTTGGGGCACATAACACGTTTCTGTGTGACATATGTTATTTAGTATAATATTGCCACATATCTCCTTTTTGTGACATATCTTAGCGCATATCTCCTTTCTGTGTAAAAAATTAAATTTGGAATATGAAACGACTTTTATAGAAGAGAGGGGAGAGGGAAAATGAAGGGATGATTGTACTAAAGCAGTTTTTTTTTTAATTTGACTATTAAATTGTGACATATGTTGCAACATATATACATTCCGTTGGGCACATACCACCTTTCTATGTGACATATGTTATATAGTATAATGTTACCACACATCTCCTTTTTGTGACATATCTTACCACATATCTCCTTTCTGTGTAATACATTGTCACATGTATCTTTTTTGTTGGTACACATGCAGATAATTATGAGGTGTTTTTTTACACCAGAAGTAAGATATGTTGCCACATACACCACATTTGATCATTTTCGTCATAATTGACAACCTTTATATTAATATTATCAGCAAAAATTAATACTTCACCAATTGTTTTATATAATTTATCAACAAAAAGGTAATTCACAATGATATACATAACAACCTATCTAATCAATGGTGGTAACCGCAACATTTTCATCGATCTGTGCCTTTTTAGGTCTAGGCCTATATGGGTCTTCATTGTTACTGACATAGCCATTCCGAGCCTTAAAAATGTCATAATTTCATAGGAGTAAAGCATATATCATGCGAAGTGTTTCAACACTAAGTCCACAAGATGATACTTCTAGTCCATCACTCAAAACTTAGCGTATGCAGTCAAAACTCCACAATCTCTGCATGGTATATCATCAATTAGAAAATATAATAACATCACATATCGATATTCCTAAGACAAAAAAATAATGTGATAGATACAGACTACTGCTTTCTTGTTGGGAAATACCAGTAACATGTCTGACTTCGAAAGGGTGAGATTTGTTCTTTCCTTGGTAACATTCAAGAACTGACCAGTTGGTTTGCTCTTTTTGCTCAAAAAATCCACTTAACTCAAGGTACTTATTCAACATTGTAGAAAACTTTTGAATCTCGGAGGACAATTTAATGATAGACCTAATTGAGGACATCGATCATATACTTTTATGCATTGTTCCTTTAATGAAACGACTGTCAAGACCCAATGGAAGTCCTTATTACTATTTACAGGGACATAAACATCATTTGTCAAGTACCAAGGCAGTCCACAAGCTATACCAAACCTTTTCATAGTGCAAACGATTTTATCCTCATATTCAGGAACAACACTAGCATTGTCAATGTATGTATTGAAAAACATCCACTGATGGTATATCGATATTTAGAATGACTATGTTGCTTCGACTTCTTACGTAAATATTAAAGATTGACATCCACATACTGCACAGATGCATCAAACAAATGTATCTCTATAAAAAATTATTTGTATATATTCATGTCTCAATCAAAACATAAAAGTGGGCATCGATTTACCTCGTCAGCCAGCACTTATTGGGTGGAGACATTACGTAGAACCAGTCCTTATTATTTGGAAATACAACTACAAAATCAAGTTGGTCAAAATCAAGATTTGAGAAATTGGCTAAGTAGTGATCGTCTTTGTCTCTTCTACAATTGTAGAATCATAATAAATAATTATTTAGTGGACAACAAGAAGAAACAATAATAATAGTTGAACGACCTTACTTTTTTTCATGATGCTTGTAAAAACCCTCGTTTATCCATTGCTAGAAGGACAATTATTTCAGTTGAACCCTCGTCGTCAATGTTAAAACCTTTAAATGGATATTGTCGCTTCACATCACAAATGACGACTTTGACTTTCTTTGTTTTTTCTTTCTACTTCTCCTTCTCCTCCTTCTCTTTCCGCTTCTTCTTATCCTTGTCCTTGTCCTTGTCCTTCTCCTTCTTCTTATCCTTCTCCTTCGTTTCCTTCTTCTCCTTCTCCTTCTCCTCCATTGCCTTATTCTCCTTCTCTTTCTTCTTACTAATTATAGAAAGTGTTTGGGAAATGGATTTTTTCAACCTCCTAAACTTTAATAGCTTTGAACTCTTCTAGGATCTTTGAACATCAATATTATGAGACATTTCTTTAAAAATATTAGTGAGTTTTTTAACACGACTAATAAAATTAACATGTTGCTGCTCACATTCTTCGCATAGACAAAAAGATCATTTGATGTTAGAAGATGAAGAAAGACCAATAAAAGATTGAGCTGTTGTCATAGATGAAGCTTCTTCTTGTATCATTTCATCTACAAGCTAAATAGAAAAATATTTAGAGTTTACAATTCATTATAATATAATTTTAACATTATGTTGTCACATATGGATAGTCTATTAACATTACATTGCCACATATGTATCTACTGTTGACACATATGAAATTTTTATTGCCACATATAAATCTTATGTTGCCACAAACGAATCATATGTTTACACAAATGTACCTATTTTTGCCACAAATAAATTTTTTGTTTCCATAGATGAATCCTAAGTTGCTACAGATGAATTTTATGTTGCCACATATGACCATTTTGTTTCCCTAACGCATAAGTGAGATGTTACAACATATGATGAATGTTGGAATATGCACCAACATATCACTAAAATGTGGCAACATACGATACATCTTACAAAAAATGAAATATATGTTTGATAATTGAACGAGACTATATTTCTAAATCATATCAATAAAATGGTCATCGAAAGAACAATAAAAGCAAAAGAAATGACTTTTCACTGAAGGTTAACAATACATATACATTTCTTCAAAATTAGAGTTTTTTTGGGGTTGGATGATTGTCTTTCAAAAACAATAAATAATAGGCATCATTACATCAATTTTTCATTTTTTAGATCTATACAACGTTTTATTCTGCATTAATCCAAGATAAAAGTCAAAAATAACTTACCCATTTTAAGTCGATCACGATTTCAGTTCAGAAAGAAGAGAGAGTCACGACTGGAGATGAGGATGAAAATAATGGAGATAGACGGAGAGGAAGAGGAAGATAATGGAGATAGTCTAGTTGTATTTCAGATTGAAAAAGGAAAAAGAAGAAGAACAGAAGAGAGAGAAGAGAGAGGGAACGCTCTGAGAAGATGAAAAGAATTTTTTAAAATGATTTGGATTGTATTATAGAAGTTCAAAAATGAAGTGTTTTTTTTTTATTTTATAAAAGATTAAGAAAGTTTTTGAAATGTTAATTTGGTCCCAAATTTAGTTAATATATTTTAAAGAGGATTTGACTAGATCTTGGTCAATCTGTCACCAAAAACAAAACTAAGTCTTATTTGATACCTTTCATTTAATTTTCTCATGTAGCTTTATATCACACGAAAGTGAGGTTCAACTGACAAATACATCGATTTTTTGGCATCTTTCAACTTTGCGAGAATAATAATAAAAGGTTATTTCTTCTTCTGTAACGGGTATTGTAATGAAAACTCAAGTTACATTTGCTCATAAAAATTAATCTTGAGTCATTTTAATAACAATGAGGGTAATACGAGATATCTTTATCATAAAGGAAATTTTGTTCAAATCATATAATCTGTGGGCAAATTTGGTCAAATTTTATTCATATATAATGATGAATAATTTTTTTTTAAAAATAATTAGATTTTAAAAATTAGGTGTAAATATCCGTAATTAGCGACTAATAATATGTTTAACCAGTGGCAAACTCAGGATTTTCATTTAGGGGGTTCGAAAAATGAAAGTATAAACACGTAAATAATCCTTCAGAAATGGAAACCCTGAATTCTTTTTACGATTAAAACCATAGTACTTTTAACATGTTTTTAATGTAAAAAAAAAAGTAAAAAGAACTTGAAAAACAGAACTCAAAATAAATTTAAAACTAAAAAAATGAAACAAAAAAAATAAAGATAAAATGCTTACAGACATATTCGAACCATTGACATACAACCTAATTTCAAGGGGACTTGCCACTGCATGATCAATTTTCTCTTTGTTATTGAAATACAAAAAATCTACCTTATATATACCGTGTAATTTTTTGTCGAGGGGTTATGAACCCACGTGGGTCCTTTCCTGGATATAAAAGTACTTTTCGTCATATGTCATAAATATCAATGACATTTTTCAACATATGACATAATATATTCGATATTTGTATAAAAATATCACTGTTTTAGAGACATTTTCACTATATGTCAATCGAATTAACGACTTATTGCAATAAATGTCATGATATATTCGATATATGTACTAAGTGTCGCTACTTTAGTCACAATTTTTCTAAAAGTCACCTAAATCAATGACATTTTACAACAAATTTCACCATTTTACTGACATTTTCTAAATGTCACTAAATCAATGGCATTTTGCAGTAAATGTCATAATATATTCGACATTTATAATAATTTTCACTACTTAAGTGATACTTTTTCTAACTGTAACTAAAATAAATGATATTTTTTAATATATGTCATAGTATATTAGACATTTCTAGCAAATATCATCATTTATATTAATTTTTTGCTAAATGTCGCTAAAAACAACGACATTTTGCAATAAATGTCACTATCATAGTGACATTTTGGACCAAATGTCATTATTTTAATGAAATTTGATACCAAATGTCATTATTTTTGAGACATTTGACATCAAGTGTCGTTGGTTTATGACATTTTGTTTTAAAATATCGTGATATTCTATATTTTTTGACATTTACTTAAAATGTCACCAAATTAATGTTGTCGTATGTACATTTTTTGTAGTGCATGTGGCCTCTGTGGGTAGAAAAGGGTCATACTTTTTATATGATTCCTTTAGTGCATTTTAGCATAGACTAGTGGATCCATTAGGACATTCAAGTTCTACATCGATGGCAAGGTGTAGGACAGCCCTGGCAGCGTAAGGCAAAACGATGTATCATCACTCTAGCTCTTAAGTGATGGTTGTCGGTTAGAGAAACTTCGACAGAAGTTATTGTATTTTTATATACATCAGTTTGTTTGTATTTTATACATACATCATAGAGTTAATTGTATCCTTGTATACATTCAGAGTTTACATCATGTTTTTAGAAAGTTTTTTTTTATACTGCACTTACTTTTAAATTGAATTATATTGAAGTGTTAATTTTTCATGAGTTGATCAGAGCTAAGGAAAATGTTCTTTATTACTCCATTTCATGCTTAAGTTGTTGTTTAGAATTCTAACTCGCATACTCATACATCAATGTACTAATGTCAGTTGTCCTACACCGTATCATGATGCAGACGCAAGTAACTAGGGTCGGCATTTTGCGCACCATTGATCAAGTGAGCAGCTCAGAGTAAGTTGGTGAGCCTCCCTTCATACAAGAGAACATATTTATCATTTAGTTGTTTTCCTTCAGTTTTCAGTTCTTAGTAGAGGCTTCATAGATAGATAAGATTAGTTCCTTTGTCGTATTCATTTCCGTTGTATGCGTTTAAGACTTAAGTTTCTGTTTTGGCTAAGTATTACTTTAAAATTATTCTCATTGAGTTATATCTTTTATGTTTAAGTCTTCCGTTGAGTTAAGAATGCCAGGACAAAGGTTTGCTTGGGGCCAACAATGGTCTTCGTGTGTTAGTCACTTTTAGGGTGTAGGCTCGGGGCGTGACATTGTAGGTCAAACACGTGTGCTCCAAATAACAAGGATGAAGCTTTTCATTTTTGACATGCCCCTGAATGCTGCCACACTATCAAATATAGGATCAAAACATAAGTACACTCTTTTAGCAACTAAAAACACATAAAGAAGAAACTGATAAATTTGACAATTAAGAAGGAATTGTCGGACTACACCAATATTTCCTGGAACAGACTCTATAAAGAGAACCTAAACTACGCCCCAACTTTGTGTTTTAAAATTGAACAAGATTTTAGGCTCTTATCAGCAACAACAATAACCATGCAATTTAACAAGAAACAAGTTAGGAAAGCCTATAAATTCAGAAATTCATTTCAAATAGAGTCCCTTAAACATCCCCAATTACAAATATAAGTATCAATCCTCCCAATGATAAAAATGGACTTTGAATCGCTAAAATCGAAGTTCAAGAAAGGAATAAATTGCAATTATGAATCAAGAACAAAAGCTTAAAAAAGCAACAAAGTCTTTAAAAACTGACTATCGAAGCTAAAGTGACATAAGCGACATGCCTAAAAAAGGTGGACCTTGATTTAGTAATCTCATTGTTGCAAAAGTGAACCTCTCTTAAACAAAAATAGTCCGCCAAAGTGAGGTCCATTAAAACGAACATAAGGTTGCATTAACGACAACCATCTATGTGGTTGGCCTCACTTAAGTGATGCCCTTGATGAAAGTGGCTTTCGGTTAAGCAAATCCATAGGGTTAAAATAATTTTCACCAGACATCATGCACCAGAATATTTCAGCTAAGTCCCATGGACATTGCTCAGGGGCTATGGATTGGCTTGTAACCCCATACACACAAAAGAGATGTGCAAACCAATCAAATTCGACATTCTTGACTGAATGGAGCTGTCAAAACTCTAATACAAGGTCTTGTTGATGGAATATGGGTTCCACCAAACTCTAGTTAAATCTAAAATCCACAAGACGGCTCAAAACTAGAAGAGAAGCCTTGGATACTAAATGAAGGGTTGTTCTAGAGAAATTCTCATCCGGCCACATTAACTTAGAACATTGTATAATATCAATCTTAGGCCTTATTTTATTGTTAATATGCCTCATCACACAAACTCGACCTAAATGCCTCAGGAGAAATGTCGACTGTACTACTAGCCTACAATGACCTTTCTAGAGATGATGACATTTTCTAAATTAGATTCTGATATCATCCTTTTGAACTCCTTATAATAATGATTGTTCAAGGTTCAAAATCTCTAAAAATAGTAAAACATACATAAAATGAAATAGATGACTATGTGACCGAACTATCAGTCCACCAAGTTATAAATGACTTGGGTCAGTACATGAAAGAACTAAATTCGGAAAAATATGAATGAACACAAAATGACCTCAAGGTTATTAAGACATCCGCTACTAAAAAGGAATTTTCATCCACAAAATCATGGGTCAAGAAGTATTTGAAGGCTCAAAAAAGCTGGGAATATTTTCCTGCATATCATGCTCGGTCTCCCAAGTAGCCTCCTTAACTGGACAATGACTCAAACAGGCCATAACCACAAGAATGGATCTTAAGTGCAATCACCACACATTTTTGTCTAGAATGGAAACTGGCTCCTCTATGAAAGTCA
The DNA here is from genome assembly GCF_001406875.1 of Solanum pennellii. Classification (NCBI taxonomy): domain Eukaryota; kingdom Viridiplantae; phylum Streptophyta; class Magnoliopsida; order Solanales; family Solanaceae; genus Solanum; species Solanum pennellii. Next base: position 24,223,678 of record NC_028647.1, on the reverse strand, counting down.
AACGATCATCCAACTTCATTTCATAAAATTTAGGCACATGCAACTTATCAGAAACATAACAATGCAACATCGAACATGAAAGACTTGGTGGATAGCGGCAAAAATCAAAGGAAAAACTAGCATATATGCAACCTCTTCGACATTATGAAGGATCTCTAAAGGCCCAACATAACTATGTCAAAGTTTTCCATCCTTGGAAAATCTCGTCCTCCCTTCATGGGTGACAAATGGAAGAACAATTTATCACCAAAAGAAAACCTCAAAGCTGTCATGCCTTGAGCCTACACCCTGGGTGGGGCTGGCACTCGGTGACCATTGCTGGACTCGAGCAAACCCTTGGTCAGGCTTACTTAACTCAGCGGAAGGCAACAATCATGCTTATAATAACGAAAGAACTTAACTGAAATGAACAATAATATTATATAGAATGTTTTAAAAGTTTAAAAATCCAAAACTGGCCAAAATGGCAACCAAGTCTTTAACTTAATAATGAAAAGTAAAGACTATTGGAATACTAACTGTCTATGAAGCCGCTAAACTGACTGAGATGAATGTTGGGACAAACCCCACAACATTCTATTGAACTAATCTAGCTAGCAATAAAAGATGTCCTCCTGAGTGCAAGGAGGTTCACCAATGGACTCTAGAGTGCTCAACTGGATCAACTGTGCGCTGAATGTTGATCAACGTTACTAGCGTCTGCATCATGATACGATGCGTACCAACTGGCATCAATATATTAATTGTACGATTATGCAAGTTGGAAAGCTAAACAGCAATAGGCTTGAATAGGGGTAAGAATGAACAATTACCTCAGCGCTGCTCAATTGAAAATCTACTAAATCTTATTCAACATACGCAGTTTAAAAGTAATTGCATTATAAAGAAATGTTGACTGAAAACATGATGAAACCTCTAAATGTATACAAGTATACAATAATATCTGATATGTATATAGAAATAGAATAACTGATGTATATCAAAATAGAATAACTGATGTATATAGTAATACAATACTGCTGTGGGAGCTTCTCTAACCGACAATCATCACTTAAGAGCTACAATGATTGTACAGCGTAACTCGGCCCATGCTCTCCAGCCATCCAAACTTTGCCAAAGCATAGGACCTGAACAGCATAATGGATCCACTTGTAACAATGAAGAGTGTTCATGTAAAAAGTATGACCTTTTCTACCCATGATGGCTACATAGATTTTATATATATATATATATATATGTATATATATATATATATATATATATGTATGTATGTATGTATATATATATATATTTATACTGGCTCTTATGTTTCTAATAACTTAATGATTCTGTGATTTGAGATTAGTGCTCAAAACTTAGCTTTTAGAAAAGCTCTCTTTGAAATCTTAGTTTCCTCTTTCTTCTCTTAAAACTAATCATAGGCTCTGTGGAAGTCTAGCTTCCTTTGTTTCTCAAAATTTTGAAAACATTTTAGTTTAAGCTCTGAGGGACTACTTAGTTCCCTTATAACACTTAAGAAATGAACTCAACTTTATGCTCTTTGCATACTCGAAACTTAACTCTTAGGGAATACTTAGTTCCCTTATGGCTGTTGAGAGTTTGACTCAACTCTTTGCTTGAACCTGAAAATAAAGTTAAAATGTTTGTTTAAGACTCTTGAATGCATTAGGAACTTTTTTTGACTTGCTTCTTAACTTTTAGACTTGACTCTTAACTTCTTTGACTTTAATCTTAACTTTCCGTGAATTTGATTATGGATTCAAGGATCACGATCTCATGTTTATTGATGATTTCATGATATTTATATGTACTTTAGAGTCTTGGAAACAACTAGGAATGATAGGTACATCACTTAGGAACCAGTACAAAGAGATAGGAAAGAACTGGGTCTCTAGGGGTCGTGGCACTCTGTGAGGCACGGCACCCTAGGGTTGTCTGACGGGACCTCTGACTTTCTTTCTTCATTTTTCATCTCTAAACCTCTTAAACTTCCATGGATACTCCCCCAAACTCTTATTATCATTTATATACTCAATACCCAATAGATTAGACCCAAAAATAGTCCAGAAACATGAATAACAACTACTAGAGATCAACTACAACTCAACCAAAAAGAACTTCAAAACTTTTCATCAAGAACTTCAAGATTTTAATTCAAATAAACTCTAATTTTCTGAATTTAATCAAGTTATAGTGGTGGAGAAAGTACCCAAAACTGAATGATCTCACGTACCCCGATAGGGATCACCCCCGACGAAATCCACGCAACGACTTTGGAGTTCTTGGACAATTCTTGAACTTCCTTTTTTTTTCTCCTTTCCCAAGTCCTAAGCGTTCTTAATTCTTATAAAAGTGATTTGGGACGTGGTATTTACCCCTGAATAACCCTTCAAACGAATTAGGCAATACCAGGGTGAAACGACAACTTTGTCCTTACTAAAATTCGGATTAGACTTTCCTCAGTTCAACAATCGAACTTATGAAAGACATATCTCTCTAATACGACATCAAGTATGTGTATACTAAACAGTGTTTGAAATATCTTCCAAAGTTGTTTCCAACCATATAAAGAAATCGTCAAAACTCCTCCTGAGCTGGAAGGTATGGCCGTTTGAAAATGAAAAAACTCACTCTTGAAAGCTGGAAATTTTCCAGATTTCCCTACTTAATTCCAAAAATGTTTATTCTTGGTTTCTTAGTTTATTCTTAGATGTTTCAAGCTACAAGATGTTACAAAATCTCCCCGCTGGGAATATTTTTCCTTGACTGAGAACTCTTTCACTAAGCTAAGGGTAGTAACACCATTTCAGCACTCAACAAACAAAAGCAAGTAATAACATGCTTACACATAGTCTTATAAAGTACTAAGAAGAGAATTTAGTACCTTGATCTGCTTTTTCTCCAGATTCAAAGAGATGTGGATATATCTTCTTCATATCCTCCTTAGTTTCCCAACTCGCTTCTTCAACAAATTGGTTCCTCTAAAGGACCTTGAGCGAAGCAACTTCTTTTGTCCTCAACTTGCGAACTTGACGATACAAAATCTAAACAAGAACTTCTTGATAGGATAGGTCATCCTTAATCCCAACATTCTCTGTTTGTACTACTAATGAAGGTTCCCCCAAGAACTTCTTTACCATAGAAATATAGAATACCGGATGAACTGCTTCTAACTCTTCGGGTAGCTCTAACTCAGAAGCCACATTGCCCACCCTCTTGGAGATTCTATAAGATCCAATATACCGGGGATTAAGTTTCCTCGTCTTACAAAACCACATAATACCCTTCATGGGTGAAACCTTAAGATACACCAAATCGTCCACCTCAAACTCTAATGGCCTCCTTCTAACATTTGTGTAGGACTTTTGGCGACTTTATGCCATCTTCAATCTTCCTTGAATTATTTTAACCTTCTCCATATCTTGGTGAACTTGATCAAATCCTATCAACCCTGCTTTACCAACTTCAAACCACCTAATAGGAGATTTGCAACTTTTCTCATAAAGAGCTTCAAAAGGAGCCATTTGGATGCTAGAATGGTAACTGTTGTTTTAAACAAACTCAATGAGAGGTATGTGATCATCCCAATTCCCTTTGAAGTCGATCACACAAACTCTCAACATATATTCGAAGGTCTGGATAGTACGCTCTGCTTTTCCAACCGTCTGAGGATAAAAAATAGTTCTTAATTTCACCTTTGAAACCAAAATTTTCAAGAAAGATTTCCAAAACTGTGCAGTAAACAGAGCACCTCTATCTGAAATAATAGACACTGGAAAACCATGAAGTCTTACCACTTCTTGAAAGTACAACTTAGAACAATCCTAGGCTAAATAAGTAGTCTTTACCAGTAAGAAATGGGCATACTGTCATTTTGTCAACAATCACCAAAATAGAGTCAATTGCCTTTGAGATCTTGGCAAGCCTGTGATTAAGTCCATATTAGTCATCTCCCACTTCCATTCTAGAAGTTCTATATTTTGATCCGAATTTTCAGGCCTTTGGTGCTCCACTTTCACTTATTGACAATTTGAACACTTGGCAACAAACACAACCATATATTTCTTCATGCATTCGCACCAATATACCTCTCTCAAATCACGGTACATCTTGGTGGAACCTGGATGAATGGAATATCTGGAGCTTTGAGCCTCCTCCAAGATCCTCTCTTGGAGTCCATCCACCTAAGGTACACATAATCTTCCTTGGTACTTCATCACCCCATCTCCCCCTTGTTCAAAAGCAAATACTCTTTTGTTATGGACATTTGCCTTCAAATCAAGCAAAATAGGATCTTGGTCTTGAATATGTTTCACCTTTGACAATAATGATGACTCAGCCCCATTGGTCACCACTATTCCTCCTTATGTTGAATCCATATGTCTTACTCCAAATGTGTAAGTCTGTGCATATGTTTATATAACTCCCTCTTTTCTTCTTCTACATGGGCGGTACTACCCATGGACAACTTGCCTAAGGCATCAGCAACCACATTAGCCTTACCTGGATGGTAAAGAATACTCATGTCATGTGATAATCCTTGAGTAATTTTAACCACTTCCTCGTTCTGAGATTTAGCTCATTCTGAGTTAATACTATTGGAGGCTCTTATGATCAGTGAATACATCCACATGAACACCATACAAGTAGTGACGCCATATCTTCAAAGCAAAAACAATAGCAGCCAATTCCAAGTCATGTGCTACATAATTCATCGCATGAACCTTCAATTTTTTGGAGGTATAAGCTATAAACTTTTTATTATGCATTAACACGCAGCCCAAGCCAACTCTTGATGCATCATAATACACCATAAAACCTTAGGTACCTTTTGGTAAGGTCAAGACCGGAGCGGTAGTCAATCTCATTTGCAACTCCTGAAAGCTTTTCTCACAAGCTTCAGACAATTGAAAGATGACTCTCTTCTGAGTTAGGTTGGTCATAGGAGACGAGATAGATGAGAACCCTTCAACAAATCTCCTATAGTATCCAGCCAAGCCCAAGAAACTCCTGATATCTGTTGGAGATGTGGGTAGGCCTACTCTAAAATCCTTCTATATTCTGAATGTCATCTCTAATCCCTTCACCATAAACAATGTGGCCTAAGAATGTGACCGACTTAAGCCAAAACTCAGACTTGGAGAACATGGATATAGTTTCTTATCTCTCAATGTCTGGAGAACAATACTGAGGTGCCAAGCATGATCTTCTTCATTCCTTGAATAAACCAGTATGTCATCAATGAAGACGATGATAAACAAATGTAAATAAGGTTTGAAGACTTTGTTCATAAGATCCATGAATGTTGCATGTGCATTGTCAAACCAAAGGACATAACAAAAAATTCATAATGCCCATACCATGTTCTAAAAGTTGTCTTTGGAATATTGCATTGCCTTACTTTCAACTGATGATAGTCTGATCTGAGGTCAATCTTGGACAAGCAAGAAGCACCCTAAAATTGATCGTAAAGATCATCTATCCTTGAAAGAGGATATTTATTCTTTATAGTCACCTTATTCAGATGGCAGTAGTCTATACACATCTTAAGGGACCCATCTTTCTTCGTACAAACAAAATCGGAGCGGCCAAGGTATGACACTTGGTCGAATGAAGTCTTTATCTAACAAGTCTTTAAATTGTTCTTTTAGATCTTTTAACTCTTCTGGTGCCATTCTGAATGGAATAAATCTGGGATGATGTCTATGCCAAAGTTTATCTCTCATTCGGGAGGAACTCCGGGTAGATTATCAGGAAAGACTTCTAGAAACTAACTAACTATAGGAACTAATTGAAGAGAAGGTACCTTAACACTAGAGTCATTAATTTGGACTAAGTGATAGATACACCCCTTAGAAAGTAATATTCTTGCCTTTAGGTACGAAATAGAATAACCCTTAGGCACTGTTGAACTACTACTCCATTCTATGACTGAGTCATTAGGAATCTAAAACTTGACAACTCGAGTTTTGCAATCTATTGATGCAAAACAGGCATGGAGCCAGTCCATACCTAGAATGACATCAAAGTATACCATGTCTAACTCTATTACATCAGTCATGCTACTCTTGTGACTGACGAAAATAGGACAATCCGATAAACACTTTCTAATAGAATGGATTCACCAACACGTGTGGAAAAACTGAATTGTCACTAAGTTGCTCAGTAGTATTCTCAAACTTCATCAGAAAACATAGGGACTTACAAAAGATAAACTCACCCCTGGGTATAATAATGCATAAACCATAAAGTCAAAGACTCAAATCATACCAATGACAACATCTAGTGAATTCTCTTATTCTTGGTTATTATTGAGAGAATACAAGCGGTTTTTTCCTCCGCAATACCAGAAGTAGCTCCCCTAGGTGCATCTCTGTCTGGTGGAGCAGGTGATGAAGACTGATCTCTATTTCCTCCATTACCACCGCTTTGCTTACTCTTTGGACATTCTCTCAAGAAACTTCCGATCTAACCGCACTCGAAACAACCCGCAGAGCCTTTGCGATAGACGCGAGAGTGATTCCTACAACACCTGGCATAGGCAGAAGGCTTACTACCTCCGTACACCACACTACCATTTGAATATGCAGGTCTAGCTCGAGAGGTCTGATCATAATGCTCAACTCTGTCTCTGGGCGCAGGTGCACTACAAGATGATGGTACATTCCCTTTCTGTTTCTGAAATTGTGGTCGGCTCAAACTACCTTTCTGCTGCCCAGTCTCATTCCCAGTCTTGGCTTTCTTATTCCTCTACTCTTCTATATCCCTCAATTTTTCCTTTTCAACCTGCTACACATAGACCATTAGCATGGATTTGTCCATGTCGTCAATCAACATTGCATCCCTGCCTTCTTTTCTTGATGCACGACCCAAACTAGAAACAAACAAACTCATTCGACTCCTCATGTCATTCACCATTTTAGGAGCATAGCGGGACAATTGGATGAACTTTAGCCCATACTCGTGCACACTCAAGGAGTCCAGTTTCAGAGTAAGGAACTTCCTTACCTTGACTTCCTTCACCTCTCGAGGAAAGAACCTCCCAAGAAGGCTTCTTCGCAGCAAGACTAACATGGATATGGTGCATCCTCAGCTTTGCCTCCCTTCAATTGGTCGAACCAAGTCCTAGACATACTCTTCAGTTGGTATGCAGCTAATTCAACCCTCTCAACATCAACCACATGCATTACCTCAAAAATTTTCTTCAACTATTCCACAAACTTTTTTGGATCCTCAGTAGTGCTTGATCCGGTAAAACTAGAAGGATGCATTCTTAGAAATTCACAAACCCTCAAGGTTTCAACCCCTTCTTGTCGATCTTTTCTCTGTTGCCCGAATTTATTGTTTACTACCTGACTTAACATCCATATATCTTCCTAGAATTTGGCATTTGTAACCTCTCCTTTAGGTTGCACATCCGATGCATTAGGAATCTCTTGTTCATCAACATTTCTTCGGGCTGCTCAACCTCGGATTGCTCTTTTGGGAGGCATGATGATCAGAAAATACGCATAATCATGAATTAGAGATAGACTTTTAGATATAACCTTTACGAATGAAAAGAGTATGAAAGAAGTGAAACATTCCTAAATATTGTAGCCTCCTAATAATAGATGTGGTGCGCTTCACACCGATGACTAAGACTCTAAGGACATGACATAATAGACTCCCTAGGACTCTTGAACTCTGTGCTCTGATACCATGTTTATCATATCCTGAGCCTACACCCTAGCAGGACTAGTACTCGATGACAACTACTGGCCTCGAGCGAACCCCTGGCCTAGCTTACTTAACTCAGCGGAAGACAACAATCATACTTCTAATAATGACTAAACTTAACTGAAATGAACAATAATATTATCTGGAATGTTTTAAAATTTTAAACATTCAAAATCAGACAAATTGACACCAAGTCTTTAACTTAAGAATGAAAAGTAAAGACTACCGAACTACTAAATGTCTATGAATCCTCTAAACTGAATAAGATGAATGTTGGAACAAATCTCACATCATTCTATTGAACTAATCTAGCAAGCAATAAAAAGATGTCATCCGGAGTGCAAGAAGGCTCACCAATTGACTCTGGAGTACGATACAGGTCAATTGGAATCACTACATTGAATGTACGAGTATGCAAGTTGGAAAGCTAAAAAACACATAGGATTGAAACGGATTAAGAATGAACACTTACCTTGAGTATTCTCAAATCATGATCTACTTACTCTTATTTAATATACACAGTTTAAAAGTAATTGCAATATAAAGAAATGTTGACTGAGAACATGCTGAAACCTCTTAATATATACAAGAGTACAATAATATTTGAGATGTATAGAAAAATACAATAATTGATGTATATGGAATACAATAACTGATGTATATGAAAATACAATAATTGATGTACATGAAAATAAATACTGCTGTGGGAGCTTCTCTAACAGATAACAATCACTTAAGAGCTACGGTGATGATCCATCGTTACACGGCCCATGCTGTCTGGCCATCCTAACTTTGTAAGAGTATAGGACATGAATGTCCTAATGGATCCACTAGTAACTATGAAAAGGGTTCATCTAAAAAGTACCCTTTTCAGCCCTGGATGGCTACATGGTTTACATGGAGACTTGAGTTAATCTGAACTCGCATCCCCACATCGGTGTTCAATTCTAGTCCCAAATATATATACTAGCTCTTATTTTTCTAAAAACATATTGATTCTGTGATTTGAGATTAGTTCTTAAAACCTAGGTTTTAAAAAAGCTCTCTTAGAAATCATAGTTTCCTCTTTCTTCTATTAAAACTAACCATAGGCTCTGTGGAAGTCTAGCTTCCTTTCATTCTCAAAAGTTTGAAAATATTTTAGTTTAATCTCTGAGGGACTACTTTGTTTCCTTATAACTCTTAAGAAATGAACTCAACTTTATGCTCTTTGCGTACTCGAAACTTAACTCTTAGGGAATACTTAGTTCCCTTATGGCATTTGAGAATTTTACTCAACTCTTTACTTGAATCTTAAAACAAAGTTAAAATGTTTGTTTAAGACTCTTGAATGCTTTAGGAACTTGTTTTGACTGGCTTCTTAACTCTTAGACTTGACTCTTAACTTCCTAAACATTGATGTTAACTTTTCTTGAATTGAATTATGGATTCAAGGATCATGATCTCATGTTTATGAATGATTTCATGATATTTAGATGTACTTTAGAGAGGCGTGGGGCGCCCGAGTCTGTCGGACAGTACCTGGTCTGGGCGCTCTGTCTGGCGCGGCGCACCAGAGCATGCCAGACATAGCCTGCCCTCAGGAGTTTTGGCAAGCGTGACTCCCCTAGGGTCGTTTGACGGGACCTCTGACTTTTCTTCTCCATTTTACATCTGTAAACCTCCTAAACTTTCATGGATCTTCCCCCAAACACTTATGATCATTTATATACTCAATATCCAATAGATTAGATCAAAAACAGTACGAAAACATGAATCAAAACTACTAGAGATCAACTACAACTCAACCAACAAGAACTTCACAACTTTTCATCAAGAACTTCAAGATTTTCATTCAAATAAACTCTAATTTGATTAATTAAATCAAGTTGGACTGTGGGTGGAAAGGAACAACACTGAATGATCTCACATAACTCTATAGGGATCACCCCCGACGAAATTCACGCAATGATCTTGGAGTTCTTGGGCAATTCTTGATCTTCCTCTTCTTTTTTCTTTTCTCCCGAGCCCTAAGTGTTCTAAATTCTTGTAAAACCGATTTGGGACTTGGTCTTTACCCTTAAATAACCCTTAAAACGAAATAGGCAATACTAGGGTGAAAAGACAACTTTTCCCTTACTAAAATCCGGATTTGATTTTCCTCCGTCCAACAACCCAACTTCTGAAAGACATATCTCCCTCACAACATTGAATTTATGCAAAATCCGTGACGTTGGAAATATATTCCCAAGGACTTTCCAACCATATAAATAACTCACTCAGACTTCTCCTGAGCAGGAAGTTATGGCCGTTTGAAAATGACAAAAACTCACTTTTGAAAGCTGGAAATTTTCCATATTTCCCTACTTGATTCCAAAAATTCTTGGTTTCTTAGTTTATTCTTAGATGTTTCAAGTTACGAGATGTTACAAAAGGTCACCTAGTACAATTAACATAACTTATGTGCCTACTTAGAGTTGTTCAAAGCCTATTATGAATTACCCTCACCTTCTCCAAAGCCTCTTAAATTAAGTTTGTACAACACGATCTAGGCTTTATAGACTACAAACCAATCGGAGAGGGACAGCACCGATTTTATCAGTCCTTGAATAGGGACACCTGGATGCTATAAGTATAGTTTTTGTTGTACAAAACTTCATTAAAGGAAAGAATTTGTCCCAATGACCTCCAAAATCTAAGACACAAGCCTGCAACATGTCCTCAAGAATCTGAATAATACACTCCAAACAATTATTAGTACGCAGATGGAAGGTCATTAGAAAGGTCAATGTATTTCCCAACTTAACTGCACACACTGCTCTGATATGATAGAAACCATAACACCATATAGACAAAGAACCTCATAAATATTAATACTTTCCAATATCTCGGTGTAGAATGAAGAATGAATACGGAGGAAGTGTGTTGATTTTTTTCATTCGATAAATAATGACTCAAATACTATAAATACCATTAAAGGTTTAAGGTAGACCTGCCACAAAGACAATAATAATGTGATCCCACTTCTTCTATGCAAAAAGTAATGTCTGAAACTCACCAGAATGTCAAAATTGATCAGCCTTTACCTTCTATCAATTTAAGCAACGAGACACATATTCAGCAATATATCTCCGAAAATTGGTTTTACATTAATGTTGCCTCCTGTAACAATATATCTTCATGGTGTACTTGGATGGATAGAATATATAGAATCTGCTTCATCATGAAGTATCAACTTAATCGAACCCCCACTCTTGATACACGTGTACGACCTGCAAAACATCAAAACCTATAGAAATCCAAAATAATTCAAATGGTATCACTTTCTGACACTCGATCTTTAAGTTCCATTAGATGTAATCCTAAAATTGACAGCCACAGATCTGATCAGGTAGAGATAAATTATCTCCTACAAAGATAAAACACAAACATCCAACCCAACAATCTAATTATCTATGGACTGAATGTCCAAAGCTAGGTATCGCTCCATAGTAGAAAATAAGTCTATACTATCCATACATAGTGCCTTCTAACTCATGGCGTCAACTACCACATTTTTTTCCCTAGATGGTAGAGAATAGAAGGTTGCAGTTCTTCAGAAGCTCAATCCAGCAATGCTGCCTAAAATTAACGGCCATCTAGCTCATAATATGCTAAAGATGCCATAGAGGTAGTTCCTTTATGTAATAAGCGCAAAACTACTGTGACAAACTTAGAGTCATGACTGGGTAGTCATGCTCTTGTCACCTAAGCAACCTTAATTCCTTAACCAGAACTCGACCACGGTGCATCAAACAACAACCTAAGCCAACTCCAATTTCGTCACAACAAACTATGAAGCCCTCACTCTCAACAAGAAAAGTTAATACATGACCAGTAGTCACAAACTCCTTGATCTTAAGAAAGATCAAATCACACTATTTAGAGCACTCAAAAGGAACATAAACGTAAGTAAATTGGGTCCAATGTGTTGTGCTTGTGGAGAAGCCGTCTACAATTCGTTAATAGTAACCCGCTAATCCAATGAAGCTTTGAACATCAATAACTGAAGTGAGTATAACAAATTACGAATATCATCAATCATCACCAGATCTACCATGGTGCAATTTTTACACCACATGCCCCAAGAATGATACAAGCTCAAGCCTAAACTCACTCTTTGAGAACATGGCATAAAACCCTGATCTCTCAAAGTCTAAGTAGAACAATCCAAAAATGGTGCTTATGATCCGGTCCACGAGTATACAAAAAATTATTCTATGAACACAATGACGAAAAAATTAAGAGCCTTAATGTTAGTCCAAAAATGATATATTTAATCATTATTTGCCTCATATTTATATTTTCATTGTTGTTTTTAGCAATTATTTTGTGAAATGTTCTTATGTTGTGTTTTTATTTTTGGATTAAAGTTGTGTGAGGATAAAGAAATTTGGAACACAAATGTATTAAAACAAGAAAGCATATATGGAAATCGGAAAACTTGATGGATTATATAT
>NC_028647.1:24191700-24211308 GCF_001406875.1 Solanum pennellii | reverse complement strand
ATTATATATATATATATATATATATATATATATATATATATATATGAGAAAGGAAAACAATCTTCAAATTGTATTTCTGTCACGTGAAGCCATTGTAGACAAGATTATTGTTGAGGCGATGAAAAAAAAAAGAGACTTGTAAAAACAACAAACAATCCAGGAAAACAATCTTCAAATTGTATTTCTGTCACGTGAAGCCATTGTAGACAAGATTATTGTTGAGGCGATGAAAAAAAAAGACTTGTAAAAACAACAAACAATCCATACTCAATTCTTTTGGGTTTGGGATTTCCTAATTTATTATAGACTCAATTATTTTATTTAGTTGTTTATATTTATAAATAGCCCATAAAAACCAACGACAAATAAACAAAAGAAAATATACAACTTAGAGCTTATAGCTTGAGAACTTTGAAAGTTTCGTCTTGAAGGCATGAAAACATTGGTTTATTCTGTCATATCCATTATTATCTATTTGTATTACTGATGATTGAAAGAGATTTTATGTTGTATTCTTTAGGTCTTAGGATTAAAACAAAAAAAATTATATTAATAAATATTGATTGCTTTCTTGAGATAAGATGTAGCTAAATTTCACAACTAGGGTTGTGAGAACCAAAATAAAATGTTAACCTAAGTTAATCTAAAAAGTGATTCTTAAATGATTTATATATATGTATTATCATTTCAATTCGACTTATTTTTAATTGTATGGAACATTAGAACTTCTCTAGTTCCTACTTGCCTGACCAAGAAAGTAACGAATGGGAAAGATACTAAAATCATTTTGAGTGATAATCCTCCATCTAATAGCTTTAAGCTAGAGTGTGAACGCTAATCTCGGGTAAAGTGTAAGGTTTATAAAGTACAAACCCATAGATAAACAAAATTATGTGGTGAAATTCCCTACTTGGAAAACCAATCACATAGGAGATAAATAACTTACTAATCGTGCATACTAAAAATATAAATAGATCACCACAACAATATCCTTCCTATGTTAGGAAATCATTCAGAACACATTGCTAGTTATTTCTCATTATATAGGCATAAATAAATACTTAGTTTAAAGTTTTTTTTGTTTTTTTTATTTTTCGACTTAAATTCATTGTTTTTTATACAACGACTACCAAGTAAAATATTTGCTATTGACAATATGGGATCAATTCCGACTCATAGTTTGGTGAATATATCTCATATGACCAGTTATATTTATTTTCAAGAAGTCCATTTGTACGTTATCAAAAATGTTGTCATTGTCGCACCCAATTTTTTGAATCTCGGATTACCAACATATTTCTTGAACAAGGAGACATGGAAAACTGGATGCACCGATGACAAGTTATTAGGAAACTCAAGTTCATAAGAAACATTACCAATACATATCAAATTCTGATATGGGGCCACTTAACAATACTAAGATTTCCTTTTTTTCTCAAACCTCATCACACCCTTCATGGGTAACATTTCAAACTAGACCCAATCGCTCACATCAAAATCAATATATCTTATTCAAATATCAGCATATGATTTGTTGACTTTGATCCGTTTTCACCTTTTTCTAAAGAGATGAAATTTCTCCATAGGACCTATCAAGGATACTTCACCCACTTCAAACCAACCTATAGGAGAACAACACCTCCTACAACATAGAGTCTCAAATGGACCATACCGTTTCTTGCATGATAGCTATTTTTCATGAAAACTTAATCAAAGGTAAGTAATCATCTCAATTACCCTTGAAGCAACTACAAAATCTCTCACCATATATTCAAATGTTTTTATAGTACGCTCCACTTGCGCAATAATTTTCTAACACCCCAAATCGAAAGAGGTAACATTGAAGCTTTTGGAGAACTGCTATTGTCAGCCACAACCGGCAACCCACGGTTCGTATACTAACCCATGGATTGTTGGTAGGGGTCCGTGGTTGGTCACCCAAAAAAGATTCAGATTTCGGGACCACGTCCTGACCAATAGACTTTCGATCAAATAGCGGTCCGTGGTCGAGGGTCCATAGGTCTAAGGCCTAGAAAATCAATCTCAAGTCATTGTATGGGTCTTTTCTAGTTTTATTTAAATCAATAAGGTTGTATTTTTTCTAAACCTTAAATAACTATATAAGTCTTTTAGACTCGTAAATTAGATGAATTAGGTCATTCTCTCAATTCCCAAAAGAGAACTCGAGTCCTCTCTCAAATACTATCTTTTCTAAAAAGTGGAAGAAGAAGAAGGAGGCTGAAGCTAGGTCAAGTTCAAGTCTCCAATCTTCAAGATTTTTGTAGCATTTGTGACTAAGATATAGTGTTTTTCAACCATGGGATCCCTTCTCTCATGGATCCCCTTTAGATTCCACAATTATCAAGTCTAAATCCCCAATTTTATTTAGGGTTTCTTCCAATGTTGTGGGTTACGATGAATGTTGATCCAATTAAGTGGATTATAATTGTTTATGATTGAATTGAAAGGATTAAATGTTTTTAGGATGAAATTACATGTACCCATGTTTATCCTATGGTATTAGAGTAGAATTGTTATAGTTGAATTTGATGCCATGAGAGGGGAAGTTTATGGGGTAGATGCATCCTTATTGGATTTGATGATTTATGACTAGAATTTCTTGATATAGAATCATATATGATGCATAAGATCTTATTTTCTTTAGAGTGAATTATAGATGATGATCATGAGATGTAGTGATTTGAGAGTAAATCCTAGACACTGAATTGTTGATTGTTGATGTTATGATGTGGAATGGATAATTCCCACAATGAATTGACAAGCATGATTGAAAAAATGTTAAAGGTTAACTCACATAGATGATTTTCTATTAAAAGGATTGCTCACCTAAAATTAATCTTTACTAAAATGCTTAATGAATGATGAGGCTAGAGGCAACTACCCTTGACCTTCATATGTTGAGGATATGATGAGATTCACCATACTCCTTAGAATTGAACAAGAGGTGACTTATCTTGTTCATATTATTATGAATGGACATGGAGGCAAGTACCAGTGATCCTTATGAAATGATGTAGAGGAGAGTACACGTGTAATATCATGATTGTCGAGACGACTACCCATGATCTTATAGTAAGCATAGAAAAAGGTAAATACCCATTAGATTATATAAGAAAGGCAGAGAGGTTAATTCCTATGTCTTTAAGAGTAAGTATGAATGATGTGATTATGTTATGAATTATGATTTGCTTGGAGTGTTTCAAGATATGTCGTCTATGGTATATTTTTTAGTAGAGCGGATGACCTCTAACTTGGCCAGGGTGAATGAGGTTATTTAAGGAAGTATTCATCTTTTGTTCTGATGCTTATTATGTGTTCATTATGATTATGCCTTATGTCTTATGATAACTAAAGCTAATGTTTATGTTGTTTATGAAAGCTATCATATTTAATACATGTTTGTACTAACATATATTGTTGCCTATTTCTTATCAAAATGTATGTTGTGGCGCTCGTGATTCACTCACTTATGGCTAGGTTCTGAGTTTATCAAGTAAGTAAAGGTTTGTTGAGTCCTCATAGCGTTCGAGGATAGGATCACCCCCTGCTTTTTCATGTCATTCTTTTCATATTAGACAATTCTATGGGCTGCATCCTAACATTTTACTCTATTATGTTAGATGGTTTGAGACAATGTTGTAAGACTTCCGCTCGTTTTGTAAAAGACTTTGATTCTTCTAAATATCTTAAGTTTATGCAATTTTCTATTACTTTATGTTATGTTATCCTAAGTGGCTTGTATAAGGCCTATCGCGGTCTTATACGTCTTATAAAATTTAGGGTGTACTTTGGGCCGTGACAGACTTGGTAGTCAGAAAACAAGGTTTAGAATGGTTCTAGGATGTCTAAAACCACGTCTATTAGAGTCTTCTTCATAAGTGTGGGGAGTGTCACATTTATGAATGAGAGACTATTAGATGTTTTGGAAATCTCACTTTTTCACTTCTCTAAGTCATGCCATGAAATTTAACCCTATAAGGTCTTTCTCTAAATCCTTACCCAATGGTTTTCAGGATATGACTACTAGAAGGTATATAGAAGGAGTGAGGGAGACAACGTGTGTCAAGAAGTTCCTCCCCAAGCTACACCTCAAGCTACGATTGATCCATTTGTTCATAATCTAACAAATGCATCGTTTAGGCGGGCTTTCCAAGTGTTATCTAAAGCCATCATGAGTCAATCCAATATAGAGGTGGTTGCTCCCGTGAACCTAAATGTAGGTACAACAGTGTCAAGAATGAGGTACTTCATAAGAATGAATCCTCCATTGTCTTAAAAATCAAAAGCTGAGGAAGATCCTCAAGAGTTTATTAACAAGGTCGAAAAGATACTTGTTATTATTGAAGTGAATCCGACGGAGAAGGAAGAATCGGTCGCTTATCAACTTAAACGGGTTGCTCGAATTTGGTTTAATCATTTAAAGGATGCAAGGTCCAAAGGAGCGGGTCCTATAAAATAGAAAAGGTTCAAAGTGCTTTTCTTGGTCGATTCGCCTCTTTTGAGATAAAAGACGCTAAGGTGCTTGAGTTAATTAATCTTAGAAAAAAGAAATATGAGTGTGAGGGAGTATGCCTAAAGATTCACTCAATTATCCAAATATGCTTCTTCGATCACGGCGCATCGTATGACTAACATGAGTAAGTTTGTATCGGGTGTATTCAAAGATTTCCACACCTCTACGTTTTTCCATGATATGGAAATTTCTTCCCATATGGTGCACACCCAATTAATAAAAGAGTAAAATCTCAACGAAAGATCTTGGGATGAAAAAAGGGTTAGTGTAAATAATGACAACTTTTTACATTCTAGATCCGGTGGACAGGGTCGTCAGAGGCTCTGGAAAAAGTTCTCCAGGGCAAGGTTCTATAAACTCTCCTCCGATGTCAAGAATGAAAGGATGTATAACCATAAACCCTAAGGAGATGGTGGTATGTATTTAATTCCTACTTGTGCTAAATGTGGGAGAAATCATAAACGAAAGTGTCAATCAGTCTCTAATGCTTGCTTCGAGTGTGGTAACATAAATCATAAAATAAGGAAGTGTTCTTCAATTACTAGAAACGAGGAAGAAACTCATCTTAGGACTCAACCCTACCCTTTATTAGGTTCAACTAGCTCGGTGCAAATGATCCTAAGCAAAATTGTTTCTATGCATTCCATAAAAGAAATGATCAGGAATTCTGCTCGGATGTGGTGAGGGGTATGTTATATGTCTTTCAATATGATGTGTATTATTTTCTTGATCTCTAATATACTTTTTCCTCTATGACTCCCTTAGTGGTTATGAGATTTAATATGATTCTTAATGTAATCTTAGAACCTTTTTCTATTTCTACCCCAAATGATAATTCTGTGGTGGGCTAAAGAGTCTATGAAATATTTCTTGTCTACTTGTCCCATAGAGTCACTCAAATAGATTTGGTTGAACTTGACATTATTGACTTTGATATTATTTTTTGCATGGATTGGTTGCATTTGTGTTATGCCTTTATTAATTGTAGGGCAAGAGTGGTCAAGTTTCAGTTTCACTATGAGCTTATCCTTGAGTTTAGACGGTTTTATTCCTGGACATCAAATTTTCTTAACTTAAATCTACGAAATTATTCCTAAGAGTTGTATCTATAGTATAGTGAGGGTACGGGATGTGAAGTCCAAAACCCCTATTCTTGGGTCGGTTCCCGTGGTTAATGAGTTTCTGGAAGTATTCCACGATGATTTATCCGGTATTCCTCCCAAAAAGAAAATAGGATTTAGAATTGACCTTATACCAGATAAACAACCTAATTCTATTTCTCCTTATAGAATGAATTCAACAGAACATAAGGAATTGAAGGATCAGTTGAGGGATTTGTTGGATAAAGGTTTCATCTAAGCCAGTATTTCTCCATGGGGTGCTCCGATGTTGTTTGTTAGGAACAAGGATGGTTCACTCCATATGTATATTTATTATCAGCAATTGAAAAAAGTGATCATTATGAACAAGTATCATCCTTCAAGAATAGACAATTTATTTGATCAACTTCAAGGGGCGCGTTTTTCTCAAAAAATGATCTCCGGACAGGTTATCACCAACTGAGGGTGAAGAAGGAAGACATTCCGAAAATAGATTTAGAACCTAATATGGTCATTATGAGTTTAAGATTATATCCTTTGGTTTTAGTAATGCTCCGGTGATATTCATGGATTTGATGAATAGGGTGTTTGTACAATACCTTCATATCTTTGGTATTGTGCTTATGGATGATATTTTGATCTATTCGAGATGTGAGCATAAGCATATTGATCATTTGATGATTGTATTGCAAATTCTTAAGGAACAAAAAACTTTATGCAAAGTTTAGCAAATCTGAATCTTGGTTAAGCTCCATAGTTGTTCTTGGCCATACAATTTCTCGCTAGGGTATTGAGGTTGATCCAAAGAAGACGGGTGTGGTCCATAGTTTGCCTAGAACTCTGTCACTGAAATATATAAGAAGTACATTGGGTTTGGCAGGTTATTATAGAATATTTATTGGTGGGTTTTCTACGATTGCTTCTCCATTGATGGATTTAACTCAAAAAGAAGGTCATGTTTATGTGTTCAGATGCTTGTGAGAAATGTTTCCAAGAGTTGAAAGACATACTTATTTCTGCTCCACTAATGAATTTAGAGGAAGGTATGGATGGCGTTGTGGTATATTGTGACTCTTCTAGAGTTTAGTTTGAATGTATGCTCATGTAATATGGTATGTGATTGCCTATGCTTCAAGGCCACAAAATATTCATGAGAAGAATTATTCCATCCAAAAACTCGAATTAGCGGTGTTGGTATTTAACTTAAATATTTGGAGGCATTATTCGTATGGGGTTCATTTTGATGTTTACGTTTACCATAAAAGCTTGCAATATGTTTTTACCCAACAAGATATAAATCATCGCCAAAGAAGATGGCTTGAGTTATGAAAGATTACGATATAAATGTTCTCTATCACTCAACTAAAGCAAACATGGTGGAGCATTCCTTTATTAGGTTATCAATAGGTAGTTTTGCACATGTTGTTGAGGATATAATAGAGTTGGTCGAGATGTCCAAAAATTGGCCTGATTGGGTATTCGATTGGTAGACTATGCCAAGGGTCGTATCACAGTTCATAAAGGGTAAAAATTTTCTTTTGTAGTTGATGTTAAGGCAAGGCAATGTCTTGATCCGATTTTGGTGGAGTTGAAAGTTGAGGTATTTAGATAGTCCATTGAGGCTTTCTCCTAAGGGGGAGATAGTGTCCTTAGATATCAAGGTCGGTTGTGTTTCAAATGTTCATGACTTAAGGGAACAAATTTTATTCCAAGCACATAGTTCTTGGTATTCTATTCACCTAAGAGACACCAAGATGTATCATAATTTGTGGGAGATATATTGGTGGAATGGGATGAAAAAGGATAATGCAGTATTTGTGGCTAAGTGTACTAATTGACAACAAGTGAAGGTTGAGCATCAGAAACTGGGAGGTTTATCCCAAAACATTAGCATTCCTACTTGGAAGTGGGAAGATGTGAATATGGACTTCATAGTAGGGTTCTCTCAAACTCGGTGACAATATGATTTAATTTGGGTTATAGCTGACTGAATAAGGAGGTTGGCCCATTGCATTCATGAGTTGGTAAGGTTTCATGAAGTGCCCTTTTCCATCATCTCCATTAGAGGTAATTAGTTTATTTCTCAGTTTTTAAAGTCTTTCAAAAAGGGTCTTGGCAATAAAGTTAAGCTTAGCATAACTTTTCATCGACAAACCGATGGGCAAGTGGAACGAACAATTCAAACATTAGAAGACATGTTAAGGGCTTGTTAGATTGATTTTAAGGATAATTGGGATTACCATTTTCCATTGATCGAGATTGCTTATAATAATAGCTACCATTCAAGTATTGGTATGACTCCGTTTCAGGCCCTCTATTGTAGGAGGTGTATATCTCCTATTGATTGGTTTGAGGTGGGTGAGGTTGCCTTGATAAGGCCCAAGTAAGCTCATGATGCTAAAGAGAATATTCGACTCATTAGAGAGAGGTTGAGAACAACTCAAAGTCGACAAAAGTCTTATGCAGATGTTAGAAGGAGATAGCTTGAATTTAATGTGCTTAATTGGGTTTACTTGAAATCTCACCCATGAAACGTGTAATGAGGCTTGAAAAAAGAGAGAAGCTTAGTCCCCATTTTAGGCCCTTATTAAATATTTGGGGCGTGTTGGTAAGGTTGAATATGAAATTGATTTGCCAAATGAGTTTGCAACGGTGAATTATGTTTTCCATTTCTCTATGTTGTAAAAGGGTGTTGGATATTCAACACCCATAAATCCTCTAGAAGGGTTGGAAGTGAAAGAGAACCTTTCCTATGAAGAAGTTCCCGTGAGATTCTAGACCGGCAAGTTAAGAAATTGAGGAACAAAGAGGGTGTTTCGTGAAAATGTTATGGAGAAACCATCTTGTTGAGGGTGCTACTTTGGAGGCTGAACCCTATATGATGTTCCGGTATCCCCATCCATTCTTGTTATTCTTGATTGGTAATGAGTTCCTCTAGGTTTCTTTTGTTTGAAGTCATGTGTTCTTTGTCCATTTCCATGGTTTCCTCAAACTTGCATGTTCATGAGAAAACTCAAGTTTTGGAATTAAAATGGCTTTTATGACGTATTTTTCTCTTTGTTATTGAGTATGAGTTTCTTATAGACTTCATGATATTGGATATTGAGCATGCCTTAGCTTGGAGTGGAGATTTCCTACTTGAATATGTACATTGTGTATAAACTGCATTTAGACTCCATGAGATTGTGTTGAGCATTGTTCTTAAGTTGGGAGATGGTAGTTACTCCTTGAATGATAAACTTGTGAAATTTAATGCATATTGAGTTGTTAAATGTAGTTCCTAATCCCTCATGGTGCATTGAGTATCTTTAGTTTGGAGTTGATGTGTCATCCTTTTTTTGTGTGTTTAGATGAGTAGCATGCATTATGGGCGCTAGTCTTAAGTCTTGTTGATTAAAAATGTACCTAGAATCCCATTCAAAGACGAATAATCCCAAGTGGAAGATAATGTAAGACCCCGAATTTGAAATTTTTTTGCAGGTTTTGGAGAAATGCAGGTGTCACAGACGACTGGCCACCCACGATCCATGGACTGACCCACGGACCGTAGGTAGGGGTATGTGGTTTGTCACCCAGCCAACAGTAAGACTAAATGACCATGTCCTGACAAATGGTTCGTCTGACAGACCACGGTCCGTGGTCGAGGTCCTTCGGTCCAAGTCCTAGAAAACTAGTCTCTAATCTTTGATCCACTATTGACCAGGATGGACCATAGGTAAGTCGACTATCCATCAGTTTGGATTCCGTGCAGCGAGGCTAGCAGTTATTTTAGGGTCACATGGGTCTTTTACTATTTTATTCAAATAAATGTGATTTCGTTTTCCCTAAACCTAGAATACCAATGTAAAAATTTTAGACCCCTAAATTCAGTCAGTAACTCACTCTCTCCATTTCCAAAAGAAAATCCAAATACTTTTTCAAATATTATCTCTCTAGATGGTGAAAGAAGGAGGAGGTTGAATCTAGGTCAAGTTCAAGTCTCCAATCTTCAAGATTTTGGTAGGCTTTGTGACTATTGTATGATGGCTTTTCATCCAAGAGATCCTTTCTCCCGTGGAGCCCCTTTAGATTCCACAAATTTGAATACTAAATCCCCAATTCTAATTGGGGGGGGGGGGGTTTCAATGTTGTGGGTGATGATGAATGTTGATCCAACTGAGTGGATTATGATAGTTTATAATTGAATTTATAGTATTACATGGTATTAGATTAAATGTTGATCCCATGCATATCCTTCAATTTTAGGGTAGAATTGATATAGTTGGATTTGATGCCATGAGAAGGAAACTCCCTAGGTTAGATGTATACTTATGGGATTGATGATTTATGACTAGAACTGCTTGAGATTGAAGAATATATGATGAATAAGATATTAATTTCTTGAAAGTGAAGCATAAATGATGTTCATGAGATGTAGCGTTTTGCGAGTAAAGACTAGACTATGAATTATTGATTGTTGATGTTATTATGCGGAAGAGATACTTCCAACAATGAATTGCTAAGCATCATTAAATGAATGTGAAAGGTTGCACTCATCTAAATGATTCTAGGTTGAAAGGATTGCTCTCATTAAATGAATCTAGACTAAAGTGGTTAATGAATTATGAGGATAGAAGTGACTACCCTTAACCTCGTTATGTTGAGGATAAGAGGTAATTTCTCAAACTCTTCAGAACTAAACAAGAAGAGAATCCTCTTGTTCCTATTATGATGAATGTAGATGGAGTCGAGTACCCATGAACTTTATGAAATGATGTGAAGGCGAGTACTCGCGTCATATGATGTGATTGTGGAATCGAGTAACCATGATCTTAAAGTAAGCAAGGCAAGAGGTGAATACTCATTAGCCTTTATAAGTTAGGAATAGAGGCCAATCCCATATCTAAGTATGAATAATGTCATTATATTATGAAGATAATTAGCTTGGAGTGTTGCTAGATATTCCTTCCATGATGTATGCTTGACTAAATAATGATGACCTAAGTGTTTGGCCAAGGGTGAATGAGATTACTTAAGGAAGTATTCCTCTTTCATTATGATGTCTATTATGTATTTATTACGCTTATGTCTTATGTCTTCTAATGACTACTGCTTACGTTTATGTTGTTTATGCAAGGTATCATATTGAGTACATGTTTGTAATAACAAATACTCTTTCCTACATTTCTTATCAAAACGTAGGGTCCGACGCTCTTGATTCACATACTTGTGGCTAGGTACTTAGTTGATCAAGGCAGTGAAGATTTAGTGAGTCCTCATAGAATTCGAGGATTGGATGACCCTTTTCTCTTTCATGTCTTTCTTTTCATGTTGGACTATTGTATTGGTTGTGTCCCAAGATTTTACTCTCTTATGTTAGATGGTTTGAGACAATGTTTTTAGAATTCCGCTCGTTTTATAAAAGACTTTGATTGTTTGAAATGCCTTAAATTTTCACACTTATATGCTAAATTGCTTGCATAAAGAGTCTTGGTGTTTTATTTACCTCGTTACATCTAGGGGGTACCCTGGGTCGTGACAGGTTTGTAGATGAAGATTCGTAATAAAATTAACACTAGTATCGAGCATCTTTTGGAAAGATTTCTAAAATTTAGAAGTTGATTAGGTACCAGTATTGGAGATAATTAACCATGGCACTCCATGCAACCTAACCACTTCTCTCAAGTACAATTAGCATAGTCCTCCGCTGTTGCAAAAATAGTTTTTTTTTTAAAAAAAAACAAAAAAATTTAGGGGTAGGTTGGTGGAAGGTGGGGGAGAGGGGATCCAGGGGGTGGGGGTGCAGAGGTAGGGGGTAAATTTTAATTTTTTTTTGCAAAATATTTTTTTTTTTTTTGAAAAACAAAAAAATAGGGATAGGTTGGTGGAAGGCAGGAGGCGCCCTGGGGGGTGGGGGTGCCCAGGGGGGTAATTTTTTTTTTTTATTACAGTTTTTTAAAAATGGGTTGAAACCATTTTACTCAAACCATATTTGACAAAATCCATATTTGTCCATACTCTATTTGTTTAGATTGTAATCCAAATCATTTTTGCTCAATCCATATTCAATCCATTCATATCCAATCTGATCCTACCATTTGTCACGCCTAGTCAATTCACATACAGAGTGAACTATCTTTCTTCCAAACCGATAGAATTGGAGCACCCAATGGAGAGATAATCGATCAGATGAAACCCTTATTCAAAAAATCTTTTAATTGCTCCTTTAACTTTTTGAGTTCTTCTAGAGCCATATGATAAGGAGAAATAGATATAGGTTGCATATCTGGTAGAATGTCAATACCAAAGTGTATTTACCTTATGGGGGATAATGCGTAGATCATCACGAAACAATTCTGAAATTCAGTTACAACAATGACTGACACATGGGTAGGGGATTCAAAATCCATATCCTTTAATCTAACTAGATGGTATAGGCAACCCTTAAAATCATGTGTATAGTTTATAGACAATAGACAAACTTAACCTTAGGCGTAGAGTTTCCCCCTTTCCACTCTACAATAGGTTCATTGGAAACTTAAAATTCAACTACTTGGGTTCTACAATCAACAGAAACATAACATGAATACAACCAATCCATCACATGAATAACATCATAATCTAACATGTTAAGCTCTTCAAGATTAAAATGAGTCTCTATGGGATAAGGAGACACGGCAATTTTTAAACAGTTTCTTACCCACAATAGTTCACCAATAGGAGTAGATACAGAGAAATGATATAACAAAATATATTGAAGAATATCAAACCTAATAACCAAGTATGGCATCATAAATAAAAAGGTAGAACAAAGATCAAGCAAAGCATAAACATCAAGATGGTAGACTTTAAACTACCAGTGACCACATTTGGAGAACCCTCTAGCTCAGGTCGAGTCTACAGTGCATCTAATAGGTTTTGCTTTTGATTTCCACTAGAACCTAATGAAGTATAAGGTTGAGTTTGTCGACGATTATCTCCTTCATTTTTAGCAACTTAGGGACAATACCTTATCTTGTGATCCGTCTTTCCACAAGTAAAGTGTTTAGAAACCTGTAGACATTTACCCTCATGCTTTCTTCAACATATAACACACATAGACAACTAAGATCCACTACCATATCCCCCTTGAGGCTTAGGGTTAGATACCCCGTCATTGTTGAACTTAGGAGGAGAAATTGAGGATCCTGGACAAGAATACCTTTCTTGGAATGTCTTTAGGACCTTGAATGTTAAAACTCACTGTCACCAGTCCTGGCACTTTTTTCCGCCCCAGACCTTTCCTTAAGTTTATCTTCTTCAATTTATTTAGCATGAACTATAAGATGAGAAATGACCACAATCATGGTGGTACAACATTCCTTAACCACCATTTCAGACACACCCAAAACAAATTACCCATCCTTTCCCTAGGATTGACTACCATAGTAGGAGTATACCTAGACATTAAGAGAAATTCAAAGAATATTTCTTCACATTCATGCTTCCTTGACGAAGGTTGAAGAATTAAATTACCTTTTCCTCCATCATCTCAACGGGAATGAACCTATCAAGGAAAGCAACCTTAAATTATCCTAATCAAGAGGACCCACATCTGCCACCCACTCTTCCTTCTATTGGTTGAACCAATTTTGCCTTTTCCATCGGCATCAGCTCCATGTTCATCAACACCTTATACACTTCCTCGATGAATTATTGAGGATCTTAATCAACATTGAAACCATAAAACTCTGTATGATTTATTCTAGTGAAGTCTCTCTCTAGTTATCATCGTACCAACATTTGGGTTTAAGGGAAACCAAACCTAATACTGGATTGAGCCACCATGACTTGAGACAAAACTTGAAAACCAGCCCTAAATTCAACTATAGTGATTTGCTCGGACTGAGTGTCGGTCAGAACTAGGCAGCTTGCGGAGGAGCTTCTTATTCCTAATTCTCATTCACATTCCTCCCTACATGAGCTCTTCGACGGGACACATCTAGTGAATCATCGGATAAGGATTAGGAGAGAGATATTTTATAGTTTAAATTTATCGCATGACAGTAAAGCACTCAAAGAAATGGAATTTTTCTAAACATCTTACTACCTCTTATTCATAAATTTGGTGTTGTTTACACTAATGAATAAGATTGTACTCGAGTTATGACACATCCTAGGATGTTTCTAAACCTTCTTCTCTGAATATTTAGTTTATCACAACCCAAAGTAACCCCTAGACGTGTCATGGGGCGTAGGACCCCGTAAGGACCTACACAAACAACGTAGCATACATCATACAAGATAGTAGAACTTAAGAGTTTAAAAGATAGTTTAAGTCTTAAAGAGTTTGTCCAAAAATGAAGAGAAAGTCTAAATAGTTTAAAAGCCGCGTATTACATTAGTGTTAGTGTGATCGCGACGGAACTCATAGATCACATACAATGTGGAATAGTAATGACAATAAGTATTAAAGAGTTTCGTCCTTAGAAGATGAGGACTCACCATTATTCAACAACTACTAAAGTGATACCCAACCACGAGGATGCGGGATTGAAGTCAAACACCACATCTTTAAAGAATGTATGGAATATTATGCATTAGTACAAAAAATTTACCAAGTATCATAGCAAATCATAAGAGTTATGAAATCATGCTTAAAATATTTTTCATGACATGCAAAGATCAAGTTAAAACATAATATAAGAGGTTAGTAAACATAATTGTTATCATGGTCAATGGAAGTATAAATCAGCTTTCTAACACATTTGAGATAATTCTACAAGTAACCTTAATTCATAATTATCAGGGGAGATTTACCTTTAATAGACATAGAGACCACGTGAGCTATATTATGGAATCTGATGACCACCCACACTGGAAAGAGGTGTCCTACTTGCCAAGGTAAGGACCATGAACTTCTACCTTACGTTAATCCACTAGGTAATATCTGTCTAATACAATCATTCTATTGTGGCACATAGTTTATAGGACATGGGTAATCACCTATTTTGCTCTCGGTGCTAAGCATAAATCTTACGGAATAGTCATTAGTTATAACATATCTTAACATTCATGAGAGATGGATATTTACCATATTTTCTGGTCATTAGAGAACTTGGGTAATTCCTCTTGGATTATCATTAGAATAGCTCCTTAACTTGATTCATCTTATGTGAGAAAACCTTTCAACCTTATGAGTACTTTATGTTACAAATCCTTTCACAACAAAAACATCAAATTTCACTCTCAAAACATTCCTAAATAATTTTAATCATTTTCATAAAGAACATATCGTTCTTCATAAACTCATTTTTCATGATTCAAAAGCGTTATCATATGATCAATTATAGGTCACTTGGGTTTCACATTGGGTTCATGGGAATTCAATTTAGAAACATGAAATTAATTAAACTTATGTATAAGAAGACATAAAATAATTCATTAGATGTTAATTGGAAAGAACACATGAGACCGAGTAAAAACTCTAACTTATATTGGAGATGCTACTTTATAAGATTGGAGAATTTAGGAACCTTCTGGATGCAAGCGATATACATAGGGTAAGATTAATACCTTGATGCCCAGAGTTCACAATTAATTATGAATTTGGAGGCTTGACCTTGAAAATCTAGCCTTCTTCTTCAAGCTTGTGAAGAGACAATTATTTGGGGAAGAACATTGATAAACTTTGAGAATTTAGAAGAATGGTTTCAATTAGGGAAATTTTTAGGTAAATTTTTTTCTATAGGTTCTATAGTAGAAGGTAAAACGACATATTATTGGGTCAAAATAATTAGTAAAAGACCCAAAATCCTCTTTAAAATAATTGTGGGACATTCACCGACGTCCTGACCTACGGTCCTAAGGTACCACTACGGATTGTCCTAGTTGACCATGGGTAGGTTTAGAGACCACCATTTTTGGACCCCCAATGACAGGGCCACATGTAAGGGTTTTGGGTCCACCTATAGACCGTAAACCATAAACGTGGGTCAAAGCTTTTGATCCTAAAATTTTCTAAGTGTGGGACTCACGAAGAGACGTACCTACGACTTGTGCATTGAATGATGGACCGTCCTAGTATGCCGTATCAAAGTACTCGAACAAGGAATATTAAGAAGGATTTCGATTGTCCAACCACGGTCCCACAAGCAATCCGAATGTCAGTCCATCGACCATCAGGGTTTCGTTGGTACAAGCACCAGTTTTAGAAACAACTAACACTACCCATCTTTTAAAATTCGAGGTGTTACAACCTACCTCCCTAATTACTTTCATAAAATAAAATATTTCTAAAGAGTATTATTTTAGCCTTATATATTTCTAAAGGTGTTGTTTTTAAAATTCGTACATTTCTAAAAGGGTAATTATTTTACCATTACATATTTTTAAGGGCAATTATTTTAGCCTTTAAGCTAGTTTCAAATCAATTTGCGAGTACTAAAAATGAGTTTTCCTTTAATTTCCTAAACTTAAAGGGCTATTTGAATATTATTTTTAGCCTTTTGAAACATCGTTTGGGTACTTTAAACTTTGAGTTTTCCTTTCCTTAACTTGAAAGTCCTAAACGAATATGGATTTCTTTTTAACGTTTAAGTCCTAAATGAATACGAATAAATAAACTTACAATGTGAACCTATTTTCAAGAAAACATATTTTCTATCATTTGTTCTAAAAGTGTTACCAAAACGTTTATAAGACAATTATACAGATGTTAACAAATAATATTAGCCCGAATAAATAGACTTCAAAATAAAAGACAAACAATTTAATATATCAAAACTGACGAGTTGTTCAAAATATATGCAAGAACTGGTTAGTAAATCACAACAATACAATCAAAGATATAAAAGGAAGGCTAATAAGAATTGACTCCTAATTTATGAGACAACAAACATAATAATAATCCTAATTGTTGTTTGCCTAATATTTTTGGCCAATAATGAGTTCCAAAGTCGAAACTCGATCCCTACAGATGTACATTTAATATAACAAGAGATGAAAAAATATTGTATTAAAGTGAGAACAAAATATGATATGAGTAAAAATGGCACTCAAGATATTTTAACTAGCAATATTCCAATACAAAAAAGTGGTCATGATCCACACACAAGTTAGCGAATTCATGATATGTATAGCAACAACATTTGGAGGAGAACATAAGTTAATTAAGTTGTTTGGCATTACAAAAAAAAATATCACACTCCGAGCCTACATCCTTGACATGGACGACACTAGAGAACAATTGGCTTCATCTAGTGAACCCTTGGCCTAGCTCATATCTTAGCGGAAGACTTACTATAAACTCAAATATAAAGTTTTAACATGAATGTATCAAATACATAGCTTAGAACATTTAAAAATATTCAAACTGACCACAAGGGCAACTCAAGTCTAAAACATTAAAAAATAGGAAATGAAACAAACTTCTCAACTACTACTTTCTTTGTATGAAGCTTCTAATGTTATCACGGATATCAGGACAAGACCTTCAATCATCCTAAAAGAAATTGAAATCATACAAATATTTGAGGGATCCACTAAAAGCAAGTGGGCTGACCAAACAACTTTGGGACTGCAAGTGGTATCAACGAAGTGTCTATTGATGATCCTGATTACCTATTTCTGCATCACGAAAGATGATGGACAAAAGGCATCAGTACATGGAATGTACAAGGAAAGGTGTAATATAAAACATGACATAAGCGTTAAAAGAACTAAAGAAACATACTCACCTCATTTCAACTTAAGGTACTCAAACTCGAAAATACTCAACTTAGTTCAATAAGAAGCAATAATAGAGATGCATTATAAAGAAAGCTTTAAACAGTAGGTAAAGAATCAATTTATTAAAAATACAATAATAACTCAGTTCGTATGTACCAAGTAACTCAACTTGGGAGATTCTCTGACCGACAACCATCACTATAAGTTATGTGATAATACAACATCCCTCCCACGCTGCCAAAACTTTTCTATACCTTCCCGGGGTATAGAACTATTCAACTAAGTTGATCCACTAAGCTGTTATCAAAAAGTAAGAAGGAATAATCTAAAAAGTATGACACATTTTACCCATGTTGGCTACATGGTTTGAGATGAATGTGAGCTATTTGAACTCGTCCTTATATCGATGCCCAATACTACTTACAAAATGTAACTAAGCTCATATATTTAAAAACATTTCGTCATCCACAAATTTTGAGATTATTACTCAAAAGATTTCTCTTAAAAGAGATATTACCCAAAACTCCTCATGAACTCATTTGGAAATTGATGTTTCCCCTCCTTTAATATTGAAAAAATATTTACGCTTGGGAATACTTAGTCACCATATATTCATTTTAAAATATATTAAAATCAACTCTCCTCTTCCTCATACTCAAGTACTCAAATCGTAAAACAAGTTTAAAAAGATTGTAAAAGACTCCTCAAGATGACTTGAAAGAACTCTCAAGACTTAACTAAACTTTTCCTTAAGTTTGAATTAATTCATGGGTTACAATACATGTTATGAAGGATCTCTCGATGTTTAGATGTATTTTAGAGTAGTAATAATCAGAAAGGAGTGAAGGTACGCTGTAAAAGAACTTAGATAGAGCAAATGACTGAAGACAGGATGGGGCAGGTGACCCTTGAGCACTAAGTGGAATGGGGTGCCAGCCCCTCAACTTCAGAGGCAATTTCCTTGCGCACTGCTAGCACAACGCGCCAACCCCCCGCCAAGAAAACCCGAGAATTTTAATTCTCATTTTCTGACCCTAATTTGCATAAAATTTAATGGTTTCCTAAAATTTTCCTAAGAATTAATTACCCAATACAAGTACACAAGAATCTACTAACAAAAACTCTCAAACTCATAAAATTGATGTCAAGAACTTATCAAACCCATCATAAATGATTTAAGAATGACTTCTTCAAGAAAAATCATCAAGAACTCAAATCTTTCAACCTGAAGAACGAAATTACGGATAAAATCACATGATTGACGTATTGGTGAAGGAACCCTACACTATGAGATGTCATATACCTCTTAGGGATCAAACCCTTGGGGAATTTCATAGACAAATCTCTAGAATCTTGACGAACGCCTTAAACCTCTCCTCTTTTCTCCTCTTGAACTTCTATCTAAAACTTTAAGCGTATTTAGGATTGTGAAAACATATCCAAATCAGTTTAGACCCCTAAAATATTACTAAAGATCTTTTGAGTTTATGGGGTAAGTAAAAGATCAAAATGCACCTCATTAGTCGGGTAAATTTCCTTAACCAAAGAGGCTACATTTCAAACGGGAATATCTCCCTCATCCGAACTCAAAATTTGGACTCGAAAAAAATATTTACGCTAGAACAAACATACCTAGTTCTCTGCTTTAAATAATTTTTGTTGGTAACTCTAACTTGTTTTAACTACAAATTCACAAAAAGAGAATAAAAGGAAAAGAATAATATTCATAAACTTAATTTTTTGGAGGACCACAAAGGATATTACTAACGCTAACACAGAATAAATCACACATATACACTTAAATCCTTCAAAATAGGATATCAGATTAGATACATGAATATGGAAGTAAGGTGAAAGGGAATCTACCTTGTGTTGGCATGCAAACGAAAGCTTTTGCGTCAAAAGATGTCAACTTCGCACTTCCTCGAACTCAAATTCAAAAACTAAAAAAAATAGGACAAGAAGATGAAATAATTTTTGAGCTCTAAATTCTTGAAGTGTATTGTGTTTTGTGTTATTTTGTTCTTTATTAATACTATTTTGATGGATGCCCTTTTAGACGATTTTTGAATTTGTTTTTTTGATCATTTTTTCTATTGTTGGTAGGTGTTTTTCGACCCTATTTTGAATACCCTTAATGAGAAGCAAATAAGTTCCTTTTTATATACAAATTGTGGCATGTATTCAAGAATTGAAAATTTTAATACATGGCTGCCAAATCTTAGAAGAAAAATCTCTTATGAATCCACTTTCACATTGATTTAAGGTTGGAGGGGGGGGGGGGGG
>NC_028647.1:24181384-24191550 GCF_001406875.1 Solanum pennellii | reverse complement strand
GGGGGGGGGGGGGGGGAGATTATTTGAGGGGAAAAGTTGGAGATTGATCGGAGAGGGTGTGTCTATGGGGTAGGAGGAGACGCATTCTTGGGAATGATTTTGTTCTAGGGAAGGACATATAAGACAAAAATGATTCTTCATTTTTCAAAATGGAGGAAAGGGGCATTTTGGGAGAAAGGATTAGTGTTGAATTAATTAGGCTCGTCCAATCATTTTATTAGACGGTTAATAAAATCAAGAATTTTAATTTATACTTCCTCCGTTTAACAAAGAATGACCTGGTTTTACTAGGCATGGAGTTTAAGAGTATAAAAAGACTTTTGTATCTTGTGATCCAAAATTAAAGTTAGGTTAAATGTACAAAATTGCCTTTTGATCTTGTGGCCTTAAACATGCCACGTGGAAAGCTGATTTAAAAATGTTACAAAAAAAAAAGAGGTCATTCTTTTTTAAACAGACTAAAAACGATGAGATCATTCTTTTTTAAACGGAGGGAGTATATATATATATATATATATATATATATATATATATATATTAATTGAAAAAATCAACTCCTAACTTAAAAGTTCAATTACTATTATACCCTTAACCCACCCATTTGCGAAAGCCGCAACTTCCAAACACTCATTCTCATAAGCCGGCACTTCCACCTTTTCAGATTTTACATACCCCTTCGAATGCAAAACACAACCATCCCGAAACGCCACCACTTCCAACTCCTTCACTTTCAACAAACACGTCTGTCAAGCTTTACAAACCGACGTACCCCATTGCTTCCCACTCTATATACCTCTGAAACTTAGATGGCTCTTCCCATTTAACACCTAACAACCATAACTTTTGTTTCATCCCCTACAGGCAGCAACTATATGAATGACTGACATTCATTACTGTGAAATACCATAAATTTAGTTTCACCCCGTTCAGGGAACATCTATAGGAACTATTATTCATTCATCTGCTTACATACACTCCCGTAGTGATTCCCCAAACAATGATTATATATACATTACATCTTTCTGATAACATCTTTATAGCATTAAAGTAGTGCCAAATGTTGTAGACTATAACCGTACGCCCATTAATGGCCACTGTTAACATTGTTCCACATATCTCCCAAGGTACCTACATTCATAAAGATACAACCCAGATGTCGACTGAAATGGAACTAGTAAAACGGAGTACTGATAAACAACATACCTAAAAGGTCTGTTGATTTGGTCATGCGAATCTTAGTTATCCGAAGGGGTTCTGTGATACCTTAAAAGAATTCTAGGCATGAAGGAACTTTCAGAATGATAATATTAATTGACGAAGAGGTATCAACGTTGAAACTTTCACTTACCTAATTTAATATTGGTTCATCTTTGTGGTACTTATCCCACAACTGACCTGCTTAATAATAGGGGAGAAAGATTCAAGCATCACTATTTAATAAGCATATTGATACATGGAAGGACTCCTTGAAGCCAAAAAAGAGTTACTACATTGCGAAAGGCTGCATAGATCGCGTAAACCCCAAGTACTCCTATGTGCATAAAGAAGTTGAATTGGACTTGACGAAAAGTACAATCGTAAAGGAGTCTGAGCATGAGGTTCCAACAGACAAATTCTCTGATGTCTGTTTATCATGTGAACATATTGATAAATTACCTAATTGTGCTATTCTATGTAACTATCCACACGATTTTGCTCTTATTTTATTGCCGCATTATGTTATTGTTATGAACTAATTAGCATGATCTATTTGCAAACCTGATTTGCGTTTTTGTTTTTGTTAATCCCCTAATTTAAGATGGAAGCACATGTAATGCACGTGATATATATAAGACTGGAATAAGTAGAGCCAGTAGATTCAACCGTAGAGTCGAGATTAAAGCTAAAAATTACAACCCATGTGCTTGCTTACGTGGTATATCATATTTTTGTATGGGAAACTTACATAAATGTGCTATATTAATAAAATATTTACCATTTATAGCAATAATATTTCTTTTTCACTTGATCGCTTTTAATTCATTTATAATACAATTTTAATACATATTACAAAGAACAATTTATTATTCACATATAATACAAGTTTTAATGATGGATAATACATTTATCACACATTTTAATACAATTATAATACAATGTGACCATTTTTACCAAACAAACACAATATATTTCAAAAACAATTATAATTCAAATATATTGCATAAATAATTCACTTTTAATACATATTACAGATTTATCACAGTGTTGCTATAAATGGTAATAAACAAAATATATCGCTAAAATCAATAATTATTTTTTAAATTGTATTATTTTATGTAATTTTTCCTTTTTGTATTGTTATAATCGTTTTTGTAACATATATATATTATTATTAATAATATTATTTATGGAACCTTAATTAATTAAACACTAAGATACAAAATTGGGTGTCAACAGCTTGGCCCTTTTCTTTTTCCATGGAGGAGAGTAAAGAAGACGTGAACAAAGAATTATTGACATGATCCTATTTGCAGCTGCCAACCAAAATATAAATTCAGCAACAACTTAGCATAAAATTTTGATGGCATTATG
This sequence comes from Solanum pennellii, assembly GCF_001406875.1. NCBI lineage: Eukaryota > Viridiplantae > Streptophyta > Magnoliopsida > Solanales > Solanaceae > Solanum > Solanum pennellii. Next base: position 24,188,979 of record NC_028647.1, on the reverse strand, counting down.
GTCGAATACTGGGTTCTGAGTTGTCTACATATCTCAGGTATCATGGAAAACCAGGCCATATGTAGTTCAAGAATGTAGAAACATACAAAATATTGATTAAAATTTGCCTATGTATCTTATGGCAATACAAAAATCGTTTGGTTTGTGAGGTACACAGATATTAGCAAGAACAGAGTGAATATGAGAAATCTCAAGATGAGACTACCTGTATATCTCAAAATATGTGAATTAGGCTGGATGTAGTTCTTAGAAATAATTTGAAATGAGAAATGTTTCGAAGCAATTTCTATTGAACATCATTGGTACAAAGATGAATTTTGAAAAATTACCCTAATGTAAAATTGTAATGATACTGAGACGTGAAGGAGTTATAAGTAAAATTTAAATCTAATCTTCTGAAAATCTTATTGAGCTGAGTTTTAAAAGTGCTTCCTTGATGTAGCTAGTGATGCTTGACATTTCAGTAACTTGCCCTAGTCTGCTGCTAAGAGGGAGTCCCTCGTTGTAATGCATTATCCTTCAAAATAGGTAAAAGGGTGAAAAGTACTCATAGCACTCCAAAAATTATTAAATAAAACAATAATATAAAAGTAGAGTGTAGATGTTAAAACGATTCATAATGTCTCTATTTTGTGTTGAGAATGTGATGTAGATAATGTAACTTAAAATATAGAGTCCTTCGACTGGCGAGACCGTTGTAATGTAAGTGTTTTGTCTGGGGAAGAGAAACTGACAATGTCAATACTCTAACTAAAGGGGCAGTTGTAATTTGAAAGCCTTCATATGTCGATGTAATGATTTTTAATGTAGAACCTCTGACTAGGGGGTCTAAAATTTTAATGTAAAGCATCGAAATGATGTATCATCTTGTAATGTAACGCCTTAATGTGGATAGGCAAAGTTTGTAATCTAACATTTAATTATTGGTGTGTCATGACCTTACTATACGTGTATGCCCCCTAACGATGGAGCTTCAATGACTTTGCTACGGTGTGGTCTTAGTTTGGCTGTTACTTGTGTTGCTTGCATACAATCTCTAATTAGCAGATTTCGGTCAATATTTGATATATACACCCTCCGGTTGGTGGAGTTTGACGATGTTTGGTATGTAGAACCTTCGATGGATGGAGTTTGACTGACATTTTATATTTACAACCCCAGAACTCTTGTGTTTGATGTTGTTAGATGGTGTTCTCTAATTGGATGAATTTTTTATAAGGTTGGATCACAAGCTATAGTTGGTGATGTCAATTCGACCAAAAATTATTTATCCTATTTTTCTATGAGGGACCATTTTTCTTCAGTATTTGATCTTGATTGTGAGAAGTCTAATGTTGTATATGGTCGTGCCTTGAGACATACTGTTATTTTTTATTCGAGTCTTCCTACATTCAATTTTTTTTTGTTTGTGATAGAATGTTGATTTGTATCGACTCGCGTGGTGAGGCTTCATCACTTGAATCCTTTGCCAAGTTCTTAGCCTCAACTTAGTTTGTTAACCTAGAGACTTGGTAGGAGTTATAGTAGAAAATCCTGTTGAGAAGAATTATCTTGTATTAAGTAGATAAGTAAAATATGTGTGTGTGTGTATTTATACATATATATATATAGAGAGAGAGAGAGAGAGAGAGATATAGATATATATATACATATATATAGTCATTCTCGTAGTCTTGTCTTCTGACGATGCTCCTCTAAACTGTTCCACGAGATCCTTTCTTTCCAAATGATACATACATAAAGGTGTGTTTCCTAAAGTATCAGCAAGACTCTAAGATTTCCTACGTATATTCAAATGAGAATCAGGTTTGTAGTAGTACGAGGGTGGAAAGTATATGCAATGTAATGACCCGTCCTGACTGATAGGGCCTTATTTTAACCCAAATAGTGTCCTCGGGTTTGATAGGAGCATGGACAGTTAGAGACAAAACGGAAGAAAAATGGAGAAAAAGAGATGATGATGCAAAGGTGCATCGCCAAGCACACTTGGCGATCCACCCTATAGTGAAGTTCCTCCTTCTAACACCGCAAGTGAGCCCTTAAGAAAATAGATCAAAAGGAGACGAGCAGTCGGCGCTTCAGCGGCGATGAACTGAACGAAGGGCAATTTTCCGAATAACTGGGCGAATCATGACTAACTGCACCGAAAGGATTCACCAGAACAATTCTGAAGTCTAATAATGTTGAACTCTTTTATTATTTAGATGTACAAAATTATAAAGTGAAACAATTGCAGTTGATAATTTTTTTAAAGTTTTATATCATGTTTGGAGAGGGTTTTTTTTGGAAGCTTGAAGAAAGAAACTCTTCTTCCAATTTTGGAAGTGGGTCTTCTCCATTTACCTTTTTTGCTACCTTTAAAGTTCAATATCTTATACCCACTTAATTCCTTAATCATTTTAAGTATATTTGATTATTACTTGATGAGTGGCTAAAAACCCCCATTCTAGGGGTGTGATTTAACATTTATGGGTTGAATAATTTGTTGGGTCTTGCTTGTTCGTAGCTTAGATTCAATTTTATTGGTGATTTCACCTTCTCGCTGTGGTTAAATCTAATAGGTTTGTAGTTGAAAATACACAACCACGCATATATTTTTGGCTTGCTAGAGAGAGAGGTCGCGAAGCTAAGATCACTAGAATGATCTATTAAGGAGAGGGTCGACATGAGGTTCAGCCTAAGAGGGTGAGCCCTTGTCCCACATACAAGCACTCTCGTCGAAAGAGCGAGTGTGGATAAGGCATAAGATGGTTATTTTAGACAAGTGGGTGTCCGAGAGGAACCTATTTGATATGGGGTAAGTCACTGTAGAGGGAACTTGCTTTAACTAAAGCTTAGCCTTGTCACCAATTTTTTGTGAAATTAGCTACCGAAAGCATGTACCCCCCACTTTTATCTTCACATATAGCGGTCACACCCTAAGAACTCTCTCCAATACTTGTTTCACATTTATTTTATTGCATTCTACAACTTGTCACAAAACCCTTTTTTTTATATTTGACACTTTTTTGTCACAAATTAAATTTGCTTTGTTTTCGTATTCGAAATTTCTTAAACTATCACTATTTTGAACGAAATTCTATGTAGTTACTACTTTCACTACCACTCCCTTTGGACAGGACCCCAACCTTGGTTGGGTTACTAAACTAGCTTCAATTCGTAGATACTCGTAATGTAGTCTAATGTTGTTTATCACGATAATTTCAAAAGAAATTAAAAGAAAAATCAAAATTGTGCCGCTGCCGAGGAGTGGTGTCACGTTAGAATGTAGTTACTTGTAGTTTTTAGTTCTTTGTAGTGCAGTTTCTACTAATTTCACTTTTAGTTTTGTTTCTCTTTTGTATTTTATATTGTGCATGCAGGTCCTCTAAGCATGACAGAGGTAGTGGGTGGCAAGTCAGCTGAGGCACATCAAGAAGTCGAGTATTGCTTCACTCTAGTTGCACTGGTATCTCAACCTAACGACTTGATCACCAAAACATGTGAGGTGGAAAATCAGTGCACCCGCAAAGGGAGGTATATACTTCCCTACGCAAGGAAGAGCTCTAGAGTGCATGAGAGGAGTCGCGTTGAGGACACACTTCAAATCTTACTCCAAAAGATCATCGATAAAGATCGATTGTGTAGACACATAATTTTTACCGAACATAAGGTCTTACAGCATTTCTACAAGTTAAATATTTTATAAATCTATATTTAATATTTTTTTCTTTTATCTTATTTTATTAATTTTAGTTCAAAAGATTTGAAAATAACAAAAAAAAATCACATTTTAAGATAAACTTTATTTTTCAATAGTCTAAAAAGGAAATGAAAAGTTACAATAAATATTATGTTTTCTTTAATTAAGATTAGTAATAAGCTATATTTGTTAGTTATGATTTTAAATTAGCCATTCAATTATTGTTTTATTTTTATAATTAGTGAATATTTTTATTAGTATAATTAATTAAAAATAAATAGTAACTATTAACTCCACTAAGACCCATTTTTTCCCACTGACCTTACGCCCATATATCCACTACCCTCACTCCCATATATCCACTCCTACATACTATATACACACACACAACATATAAAAAAAAAAAGGAGAAACTATGAAGACACGGAAAAAAATAATCAGCAAAGAAGAAAAAAGAAGGCAACACACTCACGTAAAAAATTATTCTCATCTTTTTTTTTTATTTCATAAACACAGATTGAGTTTTGATGTTCACTCTCGTGATTTCAAGTTTGTGATTCTTCATTAGGATTGTTTTCTTTTCGTGAATTGAATTTTCGCAAGAGGTACCATTTCATTTCATTGTATAATTTCATTGTATATTATATAATACATGATGTCAACGTTATGAAAATTTCTCTAAATATAGATGTGTTTAATTTTGACACAATATATTGAAATACGATAAACATGTGCATCGTTAAATTTAGGATAAATTTTGTATAATATAGTATTTTGATCTCTAGGTCAAGCATCCGATGATACTGTTCTTGCTCCTATTTATTACAAAATTCATATTCTGTTTCTTTTATTTATTTATAATATATTTATTTGTGAAACAAAGCATAGGGGAAATTATTTAAATAGTGTCCTGTGTTAGTTAATACATAGAGTTGTTTATCCAAATTGATATTTAAAATGAATTCATGTCAGATTACCATTGTGTTCATTTCACTTTTTGCAATTACATAAAGTATTGACCACTTCATTTAGCTTTTCAATTATGAATGTCAGTGTAACAAGAGTTTAATTAGGTCACTAGACTAGATAAATAAATTAGAGTTAAATAACATAATTAGTTTGGTCACTATATTAGATAATTAAATTGAAGTAAATAATTTTTGATTAGTGAGCTACTTTGATATCAATTTCTTTAAAATTGGGCAATGAATTTTAGTTATTAGTTAGAATAGGCTTGAGATTTAATTAATAGGAATTATTGATCATGATAAAACCTAACACAATACACACAATTTTTGGATGCTTGATTTACTATATTCCTAAGGTTAGCTTGTTTTATATTAATAGATTTATTTCAAATAAAACCGGTGTAAGACACTGCTTTGGTTAAGTAGCACATTGGGTAGACAAATATTAAAACATTTTTTCTTAACGGTAGAGGGACTTTTAGACACGTTAAAAATGTTTGTTTCGATTGAGAATGTGGTTACATATCTTTTTTGAGACATAAAAAACACATCAAGAATGAGGTGACTCACCTTGTCGAAAGATATAATTAACTTTCATTGATTTTTAATGAGACGTAAAGACAATTAGTTATTAGGTGCGATGCGAAGAAGACAATTACGTTTCTAAACGTCAAGATCAAGAATACGGTTATGTATCAAGGTTGATACCAAACGATACTTCAACAATAAAATATGAGCAAAATTGTAGACACAAAATATAGCCAAAAATAGTTAAAGTAAGTATAAGTTAATAAAAGCGACCGTGCTAGAACTACGGGACTCGAGGGATGCCTAATACCTTCCCCTCGGTCAACAGAATTTCTTACAAGAATTTCTAGTTTGCAAACCATATAAAGAGTCATTTTCTTTTGATTAGGGATTAAACAAAAAGGTGACTTGTAACACTATAACTCGATTCCAAGTGGCGACTCCGAAAAAATAAAAATAATCTCCAAATCAATAATTTTAATTAAATTGGGAAAACCCTAGTGCCACCACGCGAAAAAGGGATGTCACATCTCTGGCGACTCTCTGGAAAATAACAAGAATTCTAGATTTTTTATATTGACTTTAATTTGATTTTATTATTTTATGTTTTGAATATATTATGTATGCTGCCTAGTGGGCTACTTGTTTCTCATATTGTAACATTCCGAAAAGTCAACTTAATCTAGAGCCTAACATGAGTGTCTAAAGGTTTAGATATTGTTCTAAGACTTAAAATTATAATTCATCCGAGAAGTTTTAGAACCAAGACGTCAAGGAACGTCCATGATGTCCAGAAACTAGCTTAAATTGAACTAGTTGACGTCGCTAAGTTTGGTGAAGGCTTCGGAGGGTCAAATGAAGTCTAAAGCTTGTAAAAAGACTTTGGATAGATAGAGTGTAGTATAGAGGGTCTAAATGTTCAATAACGATGCCCCAAGGACCACCGGAAGGGCCCTTCAGGAGGACCCCAATATGGGTGGGCAGGCTGCCCAAGCAGCTGTTAGGACCGAAAATAAGCAGGTGTAAACGCGGAAGCTAGCAAAGCAAACCTCAAAAGACCACGAGTAAGAAGACAACGAGAAATATACCAAAGACACAAAGATTTAACGTGGTTCGGTCAATCGACCTACGTCCACAAAGGAGATGAGCAATCCACTATAAATATGAGAGTACAAAATACAGAGAGAAACAACCTCAACCAATTCACTCAGAATACATGGGAGGTTCACACAAGTGATAACGTATCAAGCTTGTGACCCATAAATTCTCCCCCTAACCAAAACTCTCAAAGTCTTTAAGACTACATTGTGAATTCTGATTAAGTTAGAAGGAACATGCCTCTATTTATAGAGTCCTAAACCTTTTCCTACAAGAAAAGGATTAGTCAATTCAAAACCTTTTCCTTAAAGGAAAACCTATTTATGGTAAGAAATTTAGGACAAATAAAACCTAACAGCAGCCTGCGTGAGTCAAGAATCATGGGCTACTGCGCGATGTGCAGCCCACACGGACCCTACTTCCTCAAATCATTTTCAAAAATAAAAATGTGTGTTGGCCTCGCGACGCGGAGCCAATTTCAAGATTTAGTAAAATCGTTATTTTTGATATTTTGACTTTACAAAGAGACCTATTTAAGTGAAAAGGTGTTTTGGATAATTTAGGGGATGACTCTATATTGACTTAGGATCAATTTTAATCCATTTTAATTCAATCCAAACTCAATTCCCAAAACAAACTCAAAAGCTCTCACCTCTCTATACTTTCTGTCTACCCAAATTCCTCTGTTAAAGAAGGAACAAAGCTTGAAGAAGAAGGTCAATTTCTTCAAGATTTCACTTCAATTTCGTGGATTTATCTTCATTAAGGTATGGGTTCTGCACTCATTGGTATTTCTTTCCCAAGAGGTCTTCCAAAGTTTAATTTCTAAATTACCCAATTCTATAGGGTTTTCCAATTCTAATGAGTACTTCTAAACTTCAAATTGATGATAAGTTATGATTTCCTATGACTAATTGAGTATAGCTTGTGTATTAATTGATTTTAGTTGATGCAATTCCATGTTGATCATGCTAATCTCACATATGAGGGTTACCATGAAAGGATATTCTCATGCAATTCCTAATGAGCTAATGAACAATGACATTTTGAATTTTTAGTTTTAATTTATATTTTTAGAATAGAATGTTTTTATCCTAAAAGAAGAGAAAAAAGAAAAAATAATAATGAAAAATGATGGCCTCAAACTAAAAAGTGTTTATTCTATGATCGAGAAAATAAATAAATAAAAATAATAATACTAATAACGGTCTCCGACTAGGATGTGTTAATTCTAGGAGAAAATGAGAAATAAATGTCTAAGACTAGCAAATGTTTGTCCTAGAAAAGAAAATGTAATATTTTTTTATTTGCAATAATGT
>NC_028647.1:24179468-24181149 GCF_001406875.1 Solanum pennellii | reverse complement strand
ATAATAATAATAATAATAATAATAATAATAATAATAATAATAATAATAATAATAATAATAATAGTTACCATTATTATTATTTTTGCCATAGTTTTTGTAATGAGGACCTTCTAGGTTTCTTTTCTTGGTTGGACCGAACCTTAAAATAAGGTTGCCTACTTATCTTTTCAAAGCAAAAATCATGTCAAACGTATTTCAGGAAGTTTGTTCTTTTTTTATTTTTGATATTTTTTTCAATTTTTTTTCTCTTTTTGTTCTCGAATCTTTTTTTACTTATATTTTTTCCTTTTTTTTTTCTTTCTGAATTTGTGAATTTTTCCTTCTTTTTTTTAACTATATTTCGATTCCAAAAGAGGGGTATGAAAGAGAACAAAATTAAGGCTCAAAAGGTGTAGCAAAGGATTACACGATGTTTGGATAGTAGAATGAAATGTCTTCGTCTTATCAATTATTAAAAATGTCAAATACAAGCATGTAGAGGGTTCAATACATGTCTCCTAGTTCTTGAACTATGTTGCCCCCGTAGGAAGACTAGCTAGTGGATCCACCTAGAAAGCTATGTTTATGTTTGGTTCTACTTTGGTCGGTAGACCACCTTCCATCGGTGTAAGATTTTACAACACCGGATTCCATACTTAGCTCTTGTGGTCTATGTCGGCTAAGTCAAGTGTTCCCGAAAGTAAAATGAAGTAATGGACTATATACTAACTAGGGTGACTTGAGAGGTTTGACTTAGCCTAGATAGGGGTATGAGACTCTACCTATGCCATGCACCAGTTTTCCTTGAGGGAATCCTTATGAGGTTCTTCTTGTGTTTTTATAATGTATATGCTATGAATATGATGACTTTATATGTTGTTAGTTTCATTTATGAACATGTTATTGGTCTATATTGTTAAATGTGATGATGACTACTATTGATGCTATTTATGTAGAGTTGGATGTTGCTTATGATCCTTTGTTTCATTTACTTGATTGAGTAAGGTTATGGGGCTTTACTTGGTCATTGCACTTGTAGGCTTAATGATGGGTTATGGGTGGGTCTTGCTAATATTATGATGTTATGAACTCTTATACATGCTTGTTGATGTTATGACTTGATGTTGGAGTTGTCTTGATTATGTACTCAATTATATGGATATACATGTTGAATTGACTATACTTATTAATGTTGGTATTGTCTTGTACATGGTTAGGACTTATGTAATATGTAAGTATTGGCTTATATGAGTTCTTGATTGTGCATAAAGCTTTTCAAAGTACATTGGAATGGATTTTGAATAAATGTCCTCTGTAGCATGATTTGACTTATTTATGTGCATATACTCATACTTAGTACAAGTGTGTACTAACCCCATGTTTATGTTTACTAAAAATTGTAGGATCTGGCCGTTGAGCTTAGTTGAAGGACATTGAAGACTACTTTGATATTTCCCAAGTGTTCGTTAGGTCCTCACCTTCTGAGGATGATACCACTATCTTGCTATTTGATATTGTTTAGTCTTAAATTCGATTTAGTTCATTGTCTTTCTTTGTTGACTTTGTATATGCCTATATAATGCCATTATTGTAATGAATTATGGGTTGAACACAAGATGTTGTATTCGACTTATATGGTTTAGTATGAGACGTATTCTAGACTTTCTATGAATCTATATATATATATATATATATATATATA
>NC_028647.1:24105893-24178628 GCF_001406875.1 Solanum pennellii | reverse complement strand
TATATATATGTATACATATATATATGTATATATTTATATATATGCATATATATATGTATACATATATATATATCTGTGTGTGTGTGTGTGTGTGTGTGTGCGCGCGTGTGCGTGTGCGTGTGCGCGCGCGCGTGTGTGTGTGTGTGTGCAAAATAAAAGTAGACGACTATGTAATCTTCCTATACGAAGGGTCTATGTATACTTTATATGAATATATTATGTGTATGTAGAGGTTTATGTAAACCTCAATGTAGAAGTTAACTAAAAATCTTAAATTTTCCGCAATTTAACCTATGATATGTAATGATGTAAGCTAAGAGGCTAGTCTTAGTCCTCAAAGAGGACGACAATGTCGGTTACATCTAGGGGGTGCTCCCCGGATGTGACACATATAATAGTTTGATATTGTGGAACTCTATTATAAATTGTCCTCTATCGTTTACCTATGAGTATCTGAGAGTACTTCAGACACGTTCACATGAATGCAATTATGCATCCTACTTCCCTTGAGATAAAGCTGGAGTGTTTTGACACCCAGTGAAGGATATTTTAGTCACAAAGGTTAGGGAGGGTTGGACCAACAATGAAATCGGAATAACGCTGCTACCAATAATTTGTTCCTCTCTAGCTCGAGTGGTTCACTCGGGTAATCCAGTCTAGATACCTATCTCCTTCAGGTTTGAGCCTAATAACTGAAACATAGACATGCTTATCCCTATTAGGTTCCGCTTATTTGCAATATATACATTTAACTTAGTGGGACTCAACACAGTTAGAGAGAGAACATATAAAAATTATTTTAGAATTTCTTAATTTCTTAAAAATGAAAATTCCATAAAGAAAAATCATTTCTAAACAAAATCACAAGAAAAATATAATAAAATAAAATTCGTTTCAAAATTTGTATACCATTTTAAACCAAAAAATATTAATGCATTTTCGATAATTTTTTAACTTTTCAAAAATATATATAAAATAAAAATTAAGTCGTTTAATCAGGACGAACTACGCATACCTGATTCTCAACTTAATGAGATACATAGGCAACCCTCTTTGGGTTTGGTGATCTTTATTTAAAAAATAATAATTTATTATTTTCAAGGATTCAAAAAAACAAGAAGATTTAATCTTGTTATCAAAAATAAGTTTTTTTTAGTTTCTTTTTAGCAATTCAAAATAAAAATAAAGGATTTTATCGCAAAAAAAAAATAGTTATGAAGTTTTAGGGGAAAAAAGTACGCAATGATCTTATACATGCTTAAGAAGCATGTTACATGTTGATGCATTATCAAATCATTTTTAAAAAATAAAAAATAAAAAAATTAATAACTAAAAAATGTCTGACCATAACAAACTTTATAATTCATGTATAGAGTTAAATTAAGGTGGTTGGTTTGTGGCTAAGTTGACATCTCATCCCTACAATACAAGATCAAAAGGGACAAAGAAAATGGCTCACAAAGATGGAAATGAATCAGACAATGATAAGGTTCGAATCCATATGGCTTCACAAGAGACACTGTCAATGGAAGAGGTAAAGATATTAAGACAGCAAATGAAAGAGATGTACAAAGCATGTATAAGTGGACAAGCTCCACCATATTCAATTCGTGACTATCTAAATATAAACATGTCGCGGCCTATCCATATTTCGACAAGTGATACAATTTATCCACCTGGATTTGGTCCTTATGCTAACACATCCAACGTAGCTGGAACTTCTACAGTGCACCCTTTGAGTACACCTATGACAAGTAATCCACTATTCGTTCCAACTATGTCGACTAATAGCATTCTGCGACATATAATGGAGCCAAAATACAACAATGATCCTCCACCTAAACTTCAGTATGATCAATATTATACATTGAATTGACATTTAAAATTGCAAGCTCTTACCCTCACACTTATCAGCATATTCCCTTGTTAAAGATGGGAAAAACGGTTATGAACGAGGAATAGGAAGAAATGGCTAGAAAAATGAAGAGTTTGGAACAAAATGTAAGAGATATGCAAGGATTAGGAGGTCAGAAAAGTGTCTCATTCAATGATTTATGCATGTTTCCCTACGTTTATCTACCCATTGGTTTGAAAACTCCAAAGTTCGAGAAGTATGATGGATATGGAGATTCTCTAGATCATTTAAAGAGATATTGTAATCAACTGAGAGGGGCCGGAAACAAAGAAGAATTGCTCATGGCTTATCTCGGGGAAAGTTTTATGGGAATTGCCTCAGAATGGTTCATAGATCAAGATACTTCTAACTGGCATACATGGGATGATTTGGCTTGATATTTTGTTCAACAATTTCAGTATAACATCGACATAGTTCCAGATCGTATTTCACTTGCCAACATGAGAAAAAGACGATTGAAAATTTTCGTGAATATGTTATTAGGTGGAGGCAACAAGATGCTAGGGTTAAGCCGCCAATAAAAGAGTCTCAAATGATTGATGTTTTTCTTCAACCGCAAGAACCCGACTATTTTCATTCTTTACATTCTTTTGTTGGCAAAACATTTGCTAAAGTTTTTAAGATCGGTGAAATGGTGAAAATGGCATCAAGACTTCAAAAAATTTTAAGTCAAGATTCATTAAAAGTCGCAACACAGGTGACTAAAAATGGATCAGGAAATCTTGGAGGAAAGAAACTGAAGGAGGATGTAGCAAATGTTGTGTCAGACGGACAAAAAGGTCCAAGGGTTCCAGTTTATAAATATGCACCCCTCAATTTCATCACAATATCCCTACGCAAGACACACAATAAATACTCTTTTGTCCCACCTCAATATGCAATCTATGGGGTACAAACATATGCATATCCACTAAAATATCATCAATGGCGAGCACCAACAAACCAAAATGTTCATCCTTATTCTCAAAATTTTCAAGAACCTTATAATATCCATCCAAGACAGGAATTTTTAATTAGGTCAAAGACCTAAGAACAACTTCACACCAATTGGAGAGTCTTACAAAAGTGTATTTCAGTAATTGAAACGTTTAAATATGATAGATCCAATTCCTCAAATTACGTGGACCCACATGCAAAATATTTAAATCCTACAATACGTTGTGCATACCATTCTGATGCTCCAGAGCACAGTAACAAGACTGTCGAAATTTAAGGAGAAAGGTGTAAGATATGATTCAAACAAAGATGATTGTGGTTCAAAATAATTACCCCAAAATGTTACTAAGAATCTTTTACCGAGGAATAATGATTTACACTTCATTTAGATGATATTTGATGACAAAAAGTATGACAATTCTCTCAATTCTTAGGGGAAAAACCATTGAAATTGTTGAAGCTTTCCTGAAGGCTAGCGTGTGAAGTAGTGTCTAAGAAGTAAATCTTCGTGGTTGGGATACACTCTTCTTTTCTCTCAAAAAGAGTGTATGAATAATTTATTTTTTGATCATTTCTGCTATTTAATTTATTATTATTATTTTTCTAGTAAGTTAGACATTTCAATGATTTCTCTTATGTGTTGTTTGTTTAGTCTTGTCGTAGTTTGAGTTATTATAGAATTCTAACTTCAAACTTAGTTTGTTGTCTTAATATAATCTTTATTATGTGTCATTTTGACCCGTTCCGTTTGACTTTCCACATATACATCTCTGTTCACTTCAATTTTTGTGACATGATATGCAAGATGATTTGGTGAGGTTTTAAGATTATTTCTACTCATGGAATGTATACACCATATAAGTCTATATCTATATCTATCTATCTATCTATCTATCTATCTATCTATCTATCTATATATGTGTGTGTGTGTGTGTGTGTGTGTATATATATATATATATATATATATATATATATATATATATACATACATACATACATTCGAGGAAATAAATAAAGGGCTTAAACACCTTGATACGTCCTTAAGTAGCGAAAATGCGTAAAGGAATAAATTTCATTTAAATTGACATATGTCATTAGTTTTCAAGAAGGTATTATTCAGATGGAAATTTCAAGCTGAAAAATATAAACAAAAATGATATGCATATCCAAGAATGCATACATTGCAAAGAGATAAAGTCTGATTTTCACTTCACATCTTAAAGGGCATGCTTGTATTTGACATTTTTAATAATTGATAAGACGAAGACATTTCATTCTACTATCCAAACATCGTGTAATCCTTTGCTACACCTTTTGAGCCTTAATTTTGTTCTCTTTCATACCCCTCTTTTGGAATCGAAATATAGTTAAAAAAAAGAAGGAAAAATTCACAAATTCAGAAAGAAAAAAAAAAGGAAAAAATATAAGTAAAAAAAGATTCGAGAACAAAAAGAGAAAAAAAATTGAAAAAAATATCAATAATAACAAAAGAACAAACTTCCTGAAATACGTTTGACATGATTTTTGCTTTGAAAAGATAAGTAGGCAACCTTATTTTAAGGTTCGGTCCAACCAAGAAAAGAAACCTAGAAGGTCCTCATTACAAAAACTATGGCAAAAATAATAATAATGGTAACTATTATTATTATTATTATTATTATTATTATTATTATTATTATTATTATTATTATTATTATTATTATTATTATTATACAAAATAGGGTCGATTTCAAAAGTTGTAAGTCTAAAGGACCGTGTTATCGTATTATCTTTGAGCATGTATGGCATCCTTTCTTTGCAACCCTATCCAAAAGCCACATTACAATCCAAATAAATACCTTCTGATCAATTGTTAACAATGACAAGTCAAGTAAGCTTTCAGTGTTGATTATCATACAAGGAAAAAGTCATGTCCTTCGTATGAGGAGTGATAAATGAGGGAATCTTATAGATGAAGATCCTCTAAATCATCATTTGTGTGAAGAGAATGTGAAAAATGAGAGTCTTATTGGTGAAAATCCTCAAAGCACTATAAGACGATGATGAGTGAGAGACATACAAAATGAGTGAGATTGTTGGTGAAAAACATTTTGAGGCACCACAAGTCGAATGTGAGACATGAATCTAGACAAGATTGGATTATAAAAGCATGACTTCAAAAGGCTGAAAGTTTGACAAAAATAAAGTTTAGAATGTTTGGACAGATCAAGTCATAATTGCACATGCATGTCATGATCATTTAGAATTGACCATCACTCTCAAATGAGTCTCTTTTATTTATTTTTTTTAATTTTTCTCTCAAAAGGAAACAATTTTTATATTTCTTTCTTTTTTCTTAAATTGTATTGCTCAGTTCGTTTTGTATTTCTTCCTTGAGTTAGTTTTCAGTAAAGCATGTAGAAAATGATTTCAAAATTGCTATCATTTCTCAACTGCTCAAAACAAAGTTTGGTTAGTACATGTGACATGATTCAAGAAATAGTGACGTGCATAGTAAATTGTCAACAATTGACCACGTTTGAGAATTTATATGGATACAAGATTCAATGATTGTTGGAGAATGGAAACAATATGACAAATTTGAAGTTGGCAGTTCTGAATAACTAGAGATGTATTTTAAGATTATCAAAGTGAGCTGACTAGCGGATGAAAGTAGTCTATATCAAGCTAAAATTAGCTTCAAACATGGAAACAACATGAACAATTATCCTCAAAGCCAATGCCACAAATTGACCGCCATTATAAAATAAAACATAAAAATTGAAGACGCAAATTTTATAAACATTATTGCAAATAAAAAAATATTACATTTTCTTTTCTAGGACAAACATTTGCTAGTCTTAGACATTTATTTCTCATTTTCTCCTAGAATTAACACATCCTAGTCGGAGACCGTTATTAGTATTATTATTTTTATTTATTTATTTTCTCGATCATAGAATAAACACTTTTTAGTTTGAGGCCATCATTTTTCATTATTATTTTTTCTTTTTTCTCTTCTTTTAGGATAAAAACATTCTATTCTAAAAATATAAATTAAAACTAAAAATTCAAAATGTCATGATAATTATATTTGATGAATTAACGTAGCATGAACCTCCTAAACAATGGAATTAGTGTAGCAGGACCCTCCTAAACAACAAGAATAGAGTAGAAGGACCCTCACCTCCTAAACAATGAGAATTAGAGTAACAGGACCCTCCTAAACAATGAAAATTAGAATAGTAGGACCCTTCTAAACAATGAGAATTTGAGTAGCAGGACCCTCCTAAACAATGAGAATTAGTGTAGCAGGATCCTCCTAAACAATGAGAACTAGCGTAGCAGGACCCTCATAAACAATGTGAATTAGGGTAGCAAGACCCTCCTAAACAATGGGAATTAGCGTAGCGGGACACTCCTAAATAATGAGAATTAGAGTTGCAGGACCCTCCTAAACAATAAGAATTAGAGTAGCAAGACCCTCTTAAATAATGGGAATTAGCGTAGCAGGACTCTCCTAAACAATGGGAATTAGCGTAGCAGGACCCTCCTGAATAATGAGACGTAGTGTTAGCAGGACCCTCCTGGACAATGGAATTAGCAAGACTCTCCTACATAATGAGATTTGATCACTTTCTCCTAGGATAAACACTTCCTAGTCTGAGACGTAATTTCTTATTTTCTCTTAGGATAAAGACTTTCTAATATGAGTTTATTTGTTTATTTATTTTAATTCACATTTGCTAATAACTCACAAAAAATTTTCAGTGAAAACTATGGCAAAATTTTTGTTTATTTCTTTTGTATGTGGTGGTTTTCAGGATTCCTCAAGCGAACATGGATTTGAAATTCAATAATAAAGTTAAACTCTATCAGAATGATCAATTTCATGATAGCTAGAATCAGCTTCTTCAATGCGTGTAGCAACCTGACTTCATGACATATATTTTTATTCCACTTCTAATCAAGATAATATGCCGTCATTAGAGAACATATTTGAATTGTAATTTTGAAGAATGCCAAAAAAACTCACTCTTAGTTGTAAGTTAAGCATCAAATTCAATTCAAGATCATACTCACCCAAAAAATCAATCTAATATCTGAAAGTCAAGATTCAAGAGAAGCTACATAGAAAGGAGTTTGTACTTTTATTTTTCTTATGAATATTAGTTTAAATTTTTTTATATAATTAAGAATAAGATCTGCAATCTGGACTCTGGATAAACCTCACCTAACTTCCAACTCATCACCTCATCTCCTTGAACTACATGTGACCTAATTCCCTTATAACCTGGGATATGTAGGATGTCCAAAATCAAGACTTGGTCGCCCAATTTATTTTTTCA
Source organism: Solanum pennellii (assembly GCF_001406875.1). Lineage (NCBI taxonomy): Eukaryota > Viridiplantae > Streptophyta > Magnoliopsida > Solanales > Solanaceae > Solanum > Solanum pennellii. The sequence goes on along the minus strand of NC_028647.1, from coordinate 24,171,449 downwards.
AATACATTTCCGGTAAACATTTGTTTCATTATCTACTTTTTTGTCTGAAAACTCTTCGTGTTTCCAGTCAAAGACGGAAAAATTGTAGACACATAATTTTTGACCGAACTTAAGGTCTTACACCATTTCTACAGCTTAAATATTTTACAAATCTAAATTAAATATTTTTTTCTTTTATCTCATTTGATTGATTTTATTTCAAAATATTTGAAAACAACAAAGAAAGAATCACTTTTCAAGGTAAATTTAAAAAAAAATGAAAAATTACAAAAAATAATATATTTTCCTTAATTAAGAGATTACTAATAAGCTATATTTCTTAATTATTATTTTAGATTAGTAATTCACTCATTATTTTATTTTTATAATTAGTGAATATTTTTATTAGTATAATAATTTTAAAATAATTAATAACTATTAACCCCACTACATACCCATTTTCATCCGCTACCCTTACTCCTATATGCCCACTACCCTCAATCCCATATGCCCACTCCTACACACTATATACACATCATATACAAAAAAAAAAAATGAGAAACTACAAAGACACGGAAAAAATCAGCAAAGAAGAAAAAAGAAGGCAACACACTCCCGTAAAAAAATTTCTCAATCTTTTTTTTTTTATAAACAAAGATTGAGTTTTGAGGTTCACTTTCATGGTTTTAAGTTCATGATTCTTTATTAGGATTGTTTTCTTTTCGTAAATTGAATTTTCGCAAGAGGTACCATTTCATTTTATTTTATATTTTGATTTTTATGATTATATGATACATGATTTCAACGTTATGAAGCTTTCTCAAAATTTTAGATATGTTTAATTTTGACACAATATATTGAAATACGATAAACATGTTAATCGTTAAATTTAGAATAAATTTTATATAGTATAGTATTTTGATCTCTAGGTCGAGCATCCGGTGATACCGTTCTTGCTCCTAGTTTATAACATAAATTCATATTCTGTTTCTTTTATTTATTTATAATATATTTATTTGTGAATCAAAGCATAGGGAAAATTATTTAAATAGTTTCCTGTATTAGCTAATACATAAAGTTGTTTATCCAAATTGATATTTAAAATGATTTCATATTATTATCATTGTGTTCATTTCACGTTCTGCAATCCCTTTCCGGCTGGTAAAAAACATTGAGTATTGACCACTTTATTTAGCATTTCAAATATGAATGTCAGCGTAACAAGAGTTTAATCAGATCACTAGACTAGATAAATAAGTTAGAGTAAAATAACTTAATTAGTTAGGTCACTAGATTAGATAATTAAATTGAAGTAAATAATTTAATTAGTGAGCTACTTTGATATCAATTTCTTTAAATTGGGCAATGAATTTTAGTTATTAATTAGAATAGGCTTGAGATTTAATTAATAGGAATTATTGATCATGATAAAAGCTAACACAATACACACAATTTTTGGATGCTTGATTTACTATATTTCTAAGGTTTGCTTATATTATATTGATAGATTTATTTAGACTAAAACCGGTGTAAGTCTCTGCTTTAGTTATGTAGCACATTGGGTAGACAAATATTAAAATATTTTTCCTTAATGGTAGATGGACTTTTAGATTGAGAATGTGGTTATACATCTTTTTTGAGCCATAAAAAAAACACATCAAGAATGCGGTGACGCACCTTGTCCAAAAATATAATTCTTTCGTTGATTTATAATAAGACGTAAAGCAACTAGTTATTAGGTGTGATGCGAAGAAATAATTACGTCTCTAAACGTCAAGACCAAGAATACAGTTACGTATCTAGGTTGAGGCCAAATGATACTTCAACAATAAAATATGAGCGAAATTGTAGACACAAAATATATCTAAAAATAGTTAAAGTAAGTATAAGTCAATAAAAGTGATTGTGCTAGAATCACGGGACTCGAGGAATGCCTAATACCTTCCCGTCGGTCAACAAAATTCCTTACCCTAATTTCTAGTTCGCAGACCATATAAAGAGTCATTTTTCTTTTTATTAGGGATTAAACAAAAAGGTGACTTGGAACACCATAACTCAATTCCAAGTGGCGACTATGAAAAAAGAAAAATAATCCCTAAATTAATAACTTCACTTAAATTGGAAAAACCCTAGTGCCAATGCGCGAAAAAGGGGTGTAACAGAGTGTTGGACGAAATGAGGGAGAGTGTTGAAGCAGTGAATCAGCTGATCGGATCTCACTCTAGATCAATTCAACACATCAGATCACTCATGATGTTCTCCATTCCTCATCTCCATCCAAACGACATATTGGGGTTACCTAGTGATACTAGGCCTAACTCCATTATCACAAAGTGAGTCAGGACCGACGTCGAGCCACGACACTTAATAAGGTGCTTCTTCAAAGGCAACCTAAGGTCGTATCGTAGCATGTTACTTTATTAAATAATGGTATACTAGTGTTTGCAGGTTAGAATGTGGAAAATTTGGGAACCTTTGTTGGCGGACAAAGAACCCATTATGAGCGACGCTAACCAGGTTGGGGAGCCCTTTTGAACTCCCCCGCTTGGCTCAATGAAGTGGTATTATCGAGCTTGTAAAGCTTGGCAAAATTAAAAGTAACTTGACACTTTGCCAATTCGTTTGGCGTACCCGATGTATGCCGCCAATCTCACCCCCAAAAATTGAAGAACTTGAAGAAAGGGCTAGACAAATACCACTCGGCATTCAAATGAATAGTTTGGCGAGTACAACTTACTTCTCCAAGTGGATGAGAACTGACCGGTTATATAAGGGTCAACGGTCAATTTTTCTGAATACTCCATTTTCCCTCCTCCCTAACTTACTAAACTAGCACATATTCCTAGATTTTTTTATAGAAGTTAGTATATTTAGTCAGATAAAAGTGCTTGGGATTAGATTAAATTTCTATCTAGCACTCCAGAAGTTCTCCAATCGGCATCAAAGGTTAGTCTCTAAAACCCCTTATTACTTTTAATAATTTTGTACTCTTGTTGCAAGTATCATATTAGAATGATGTTGATTGGTCCCTTCTGATAGAAATAAGATGGCTTATATGCTAATTTAAACTTGTAAAATGCCTAATATGCCTACAATGATAGAATGAGTGTGTATGCTATCTTAATCGTGAGTATTTCGAGTTGACCTATACAAGTTCACTGCCTAGTTGACGCGGATAAGTCTGAATAACCCGCAAATGTGCTAAATAAAGATGTTTATCCTAGGAAATAATAAGTGGGAACCTTCTTGAGGGTAATCGTAGTTAAATAGATACAATCTGGCAAGACCGGAAGAAGTGAGAGTACTCTGGAGTGATTGAAAGTATGGATTTTGCGTGAATTTCATATTTGCATGCTTATCTTTTATTTGTGATGTTTAAAAAGGTGATATTCTAAACAAAATGAGACTCAGCACGATTGGTTGATTTTGGCGAACTAGAACGTGTTTTCGGAATGACTCGGCGATTCACCTAATGGTAATAGATTGCCTTGAACATGCCTGTTTTCCCTACCTCACTGTATAGCTCAACCAAAAGTTTTGACTTTGCCAAAAACAGTCGGCTATTCGCCGAATGAATTTCTCCATGGATCCTAATCTCCTTTGGCGATCCAACCTAGTTTCCCAAAGCAGATTGGCGATTTGACGAATTGAAAGGGAAACACAACTGCAGCTGCTTTCTTGCATTTACATACAACTGTTATTTCAATTAACAATGTATCATTGCAGATATGGTACGTACAAGCGAGAACACACATCTCTCAAACAAAGAAACACCGGGCATACAAATTGATTAAAAAGGGTCAAATCCTCCGAAAAGAGGAGGCGAGGAGCTCTAAAGAGGCAAGGGCAAGAAAAATAAAAACATCATTTGAAAGAGGACGGTTGTAGAAACAAGAGCTGAGCAGAATGAGTCAAAAGATTATCAACTGATAATTCGAAGGCATAAAAGGCTGAGAAGTAGGCCTGAGACTTCAGCTAGCAGGGTTTCGCAAGATTCTACCACCCCAAGAACAGTGGCTTCCACCACAACTCCACCTTAGCCGACTCCAGCACCAGCACCTCTAGTGGAATCTCTACCTCCTGTTACTGTTAGAAATTTGACATACTGCAACACTTATGTAGCGACTGTTAGACAATCGTAGCAATAGGTTCCCTATTACAACAATTATAATTGTTGCAATATATCCTCGAATCTAATAGAACAATTCTTAAAATAAATCGTGGCATCATCCCTGTAACCATCCCTATAGTCTTTCTATGGCTACAAATTTTAGAATTATGGCAATAGATGACTCTATGGCAACGATTATTTTAGGATAAATATTGTGCTTCTAATTTTTATCCCTTTATATATATATATCTGGTCTTACGACAACGATTTATGGGTATAAAGGTGAATAATTTTTATGTATTCTCCGCTAGTTATGATTTCTAAGTCCCATATTGAATGATTTTTGAGAAATTTTAAAGAATACTACATTGGTTTGTCTTAAATCTACGTTATTTGCTCTAATCTAGGTCTGCCATATAATCTATTTGTGGATCATAGTTTGTATTTCCTGTTTGGTGATGATTTCAGAACTGCATAAGTCTTTGAGAGGGTGAACTTCAATTTCATAAGAGAGATTTCAATTTGTAGTTGATTGTTTTCCTCAAATCATGCATAGGACATATTTCAGGCAAAAAATAATTCTAAGATACTTTTTTCTTTTTCGATACAATAAACTGTATATAATGGACTTATCAGATTTTAAAAACTCAAGTTGCAAATTCACGGATTGTCCAAATTTTGTTTGTTTTCACAGTTAGGTCATTCGTATATACTTAGGCTTGATCTCGCTAACTAGGTCCAGTTTTACTTCATTTGTTACACCTCCCCATTTTCACCATTAATATGCTCAGCTATCCTGATATTCTCTGCTTCTTTCCCGTCTTTCTATTTATCACCTTCTGATGCACACAATTCTAAGAGTTATGGCCACAGAGAGACCAAAATATATTTTTCTTTTTTGAAAAATAAATAGTCTTTTGGAAATCGAGATTGTCCTCACAATCAACGTTCAAAGGGCCAACTTTGTTAATCTATGTTTAACAGAGACGGATGGGAGACTGTATAAGTTATAACTACAAGTGTTTTACTTTAATGGGACAATGTGTTACTTATTAAGAATGATTATGATTTTGCTTTTAGTTACCATATCATATTTGCTACGAAAGATTACTTGCTATAGAAAACTTATAAGTTAAGTTAATTTCATAATTGTCAATGAATAGAATTCGAAGTATTACTAATCATGTCACCTATCTGTGTAAATGAAAATTTTGATACGAAATGATGCAACAAAATTACTAGTCAGTGGGCGAGATGATAAGTTAGCTGAAGGAGTAGCAAGACATCAATGTGGAAAAGCTCTCAATACTCTTAATCTTTGGATTGGTTGTTCGGCACTAAGTCAAAATCATACTAGTGAAATACAAATTATAAAATTGTGGGCCTTTTTTGTTGGAGTAGAGAACAAAGAGATGAAGTCTTCCCATCCTTTTTTTTTTTGAAACTTCAAGTATTACATAGTTTTGCTTCTATTTTTTTTCATTCATTTGTATAAAGTTTCTTAAATGGTAGAAGCTAATAATAACTTAACTTGTAAATATTTTTTTATTCTATTATTAATACCTTCATTGTTTGGTGTTGAATTGATGTGGAGGTTTAAGATTTGATTAATCTAACACTTCAAAAGGTTAAGTTCTCTTGTTATAGCATGTACTGATTATTTAAGAGTCAAATATTTTCAGCTCTTTGTCTCATATAACTTATATGATTATTAAAGAGTGAATTATTTTGTTTGAAATTTTACTAATAAAAATGTGATTTGTAAGACCCTTGTGATTATGTTTAGGTGCACGTGTACTCTGCCCTACTTTTAACTTCTTTAGTCCTATTTTTACACAGATTTGAATAGTCATGAGTCAACAAGAACCCTCAAAAAGAAACAAAAAAGCAAAAAAATGTTACATTTGCTAAACAAGTATAGTTATCATTCTAAGCAAATAAGAAACGACAGTTATTGACAACAGATGAAATTGTTCAAGCTATAGAGTGCGAGAAAGGGCATCTGCTTAAATTAATTGGAGTACAACAACCAGTGGCACCACAATCTGAAGCAAATAGACAATCTATAGAAGAGCAACATGTCTGGAGAAGCCTATTGAGGAGCAGCCTTTCGAGGATCAAGTGCAAATGAATTATGTCACTCCTCAAACAGATGATCAATTTCAAGAACAAGGTAACATATAAGTTTAGAAACCTATTAAATGTATCAATGACTAATGTTGGCCTTCTCTGGTCCTTATATTTGCTTGAATTGAAACTTGACTAATGTTGTGAGTTTGATAGTTATAGCAGCCTTCCGAATTTGTATACTCGCTCTTTTTATTAAGTTGGACTTGTTAAATAAGAAATATTGGGATATTGACCTCGTCTAGTACACTATATAGCACTAATATACCTTCAGTTAACATTATTGTTGGGCTTTGTGGAGGCTTGTGAGCCGGCCCGACCCATTACTGAAACCCTAGGTTAACTATTTGGTTTTCCTATAAATATGATCCTTGTATTTGTAATTCTAAAGTAGCACAAGTGAAATAAAAATCCTCCTGTTACAGTCATGGAGTAGGGAAACCGAACCACGTTAAATTCTTGTGTGTCCCGTTTGTGTTCCGTTTCTCTTTTCTCTAGATTATTTGTGTGTGTTGTGTGTTTAATTCCCAACAATTGGTATCAGAGCGAGGTTTCAACAACATTGTAACACAAACTGTGAGAAATTGTCACCTAGGGTTCTTGTGTGAAGAACTGTGTGCAGGGAGGAGTAGCCGCCGTTACCGTGTGGGTAACCTCAAGCAGCAGCCGGCTAGGAGAACCGCGCAGGGTGCGAACAGCCGTCGTCCGTGTGCTGTCCGTCGCGCCGTTCCAGTGGCCGCCGCGTCGAGGAGCCTCAGATCCAGCCGCGAGCGTCCAGATCGTGAGCATCGTCCAAATCGCCGCCCGCTGTCTGTAGACGCCGTTAAGGGAATTGCCGAAGTCCTTTGAGATGGCAGAAGATGGGAAGTTCCGAATTGAGAAGTTCGATGGTACAGATTTCAGTTGGTGGAAGATGCAGATTGAAGATTTGCTGGTTCAGAAAGATTTGGACGTAGTGTTGGGTGACAAGCAAGGAAAATTGTCTGATGCAGAGTGGGCAGTTTTGGATCGGAAAGCTATGTCAGTTATCCGACTCTCGTTGACCAAGAATGTTGCGTTCAACATTCTTAAGGAGAAGACAGCGAAAGGCATCTTGGAAGCCTTGTCTAACATGTACGAGAAGCCATCTGCAGCAAACAAAATTTTTCTGATTAGAGAGTTGGTGAACACAAAGATGAAGGAAGGCAGTTCAGTTACCGAGCACATCAACTCATTGAATTCGATCTTAGCCAGACTTTTGTCAGTTGGCATTAAGTTCGATGATGAAGTTCAAGCTTTACTACTGTTATCATCATTGCCTGACAGTTGGTCCGGAACGGTTACAGCAGTTGCCAGTTCAGTGGGACCTAATGGATTCACCTTTGAGAAGATTCGTGATCTCGTTCTTGGCGAGGATGTCAGAAGAAGGAGTTCTGGAGAATCATCAGGTGATATGCTAAACGTCGTCAGAGGCAGAGGAAATAACAGAGGTAGTGGGAGCAGGAACCGAAGAAGGAGTCAGTCAAAGGCTCGGGATGGCTCAGGTGTAACATGTTGGAACTGCAAGGAGGTGGGGCATTTCAGGAATCAATGCCAGAAAGACAAACAAGTCAACATTGCAGAAGACAGCGTCAACGAGGATTTGTTTATCTGTTGCGCGGAGAGCAATGTGGATTCCTGGGTCATGGATTCTGGTGCTTCTTTTCACGCTACCCACAGCAGTGAAGCATTGCAGAATCTGGTTATTGGAGACTTTGGAAAGGTAAGGCTTGCAGACGATAGAGCTCTTGATGTTACGGGCATGGGTGACATGGTGCTGAAGACGCCAGTCGGTTTCTGGACCTTGAAGGATGTCAGAGTTGTTCCAAGCTTGACGAAAAGTTTGATTTCTGTTAGGCAGTTGGATGAACAGGGACATCATGTGAAGTTCGGAAATGGGCAGTGGAAGGTCGTGAGGGGCAATCTTGTCATGGCTCGTGGAACAAAAAGAGGATCGTTGTATATTGTCGGATTACCGTCTGAGGGAGTGACCGTCCCAGTTCAGAAGAAAAACAAAGTCCGGTTCACAGAATCTCGTGGGCAGAAGAAGGTTGTCTTTGCAAGAAAGAAACCCAGAGCCACAGGTCAGATTCAGGATGAACGAGCAAGGAAAGGTTCAGGAAGACCAGTCAGAGGCGTTCGTGGCAGTGGGAGCACCGGCCGTGCTTCAGCCAAGGCTCCTAGAAGACAGTGGGTCAAGAGAACCAGTATTCCAGCTGTTGATACGTCTCCAGAAAATTTCTTGCTGAGTATGGAGAGTGTTTGTTCTCAGGGAGTTCTAGGATCCGGCAGTTCGTGTCTCAAGTGGGAGCCGGTAGGGACCGAGGACGAGTCAAGGGCAGTTTCAGCCGTGACTGATGTGTTGAAGCTTCGGGGAGCTTCAACGGGCCTTTCAGTTGACTGATGAGAAGGCCGCTGTAGCAGGAGAGAGTTGAAAAAGATTACTAGACATACAAGTGTTCTAAGTGGATGACAGTTGAAATTCTTCAAGCCTCCAAGTGGGAGATTGTTGGGCTTTGTGGAGGCTTGTGAGCCGGCCCGACCCATTACTGAAACCCTAGGTTAACTATTTGGTTTTCCTATAAATATGATCCTTGTATTTGTAATTCTAAAGTAGCACAAGTGAAATAAAAATCCTCCTGTTACAGTCGTGGAGTAGGGAAACCGAACCACGTTAAATTCTTGTGTGTCCCGTTTGTGTTCCGTTTCTCTTTTCTCTAGATTATTTGTGTGTGTTGTGTGTTTAATTCCCAACAATTATAGATTCATTTCTTTGCATAAAATGTCTGAAACAAATACAAAGAATCGAAAAAAGCTGATGAATCCACACAGTGCTTGCAAAATGAGTTTCGCTTTAGTCCGTAATAAACTTGTGTGTTCTCATATTTGTTATCTAGTCTTAACATGATATTTAAACATTTTCTAACAGACATTTCACTGTGACTAGGAGAAACATAAGGAGACAATGTCATCTAAGGATCTCTTAGTGGTTACAAGAAGAAGAAAACATGGGCTTTCGAAGAAGAGTTCGAATGCGGGATGAATTGATCCTAACATACTGGCAGCATTGTCCATTCCTTTACCAAGAGAACCTACTTATGTTCAAGAGGCTGAGCAAGGTTAGTGTCGCTTATTCTATGTTTTGACTGTTTCTTCTTCTTCTTATTCATGTTTCTCTTGCAACTCTATTTCCTTTCTCTATTGTGACTTTGTTTATTTTCTATTGCGACTCTTTTTTCTTGCTGTTCTTCATTTTTCTATTGATGGTGATGTGGATAGTGTGGTGAATTATGTTCTTTGGCTGTGGAAAAATTGTGATAAATGGAATGGAACTAATTTTGGTGATAATATTGAAAGATATAGTGTAAAGTACTGATTTTTTTAAAAAGATGTGGCAGACAAGTAATTTTAGTGGTTGTGGTAGTCGAGTAAAAAAAGTATTTTTGAAATGGTACTTCATTGGAGTAATTTGTTTTTGCATCAAAACATTGATTGAAGGCAAATCATTGAGCTTGTCTTTGTTTATTATATGTTGATTTGATAAGGAATTGGTAATGCCCTGCTTGTCTTGGCCACCAGTGTATCCCTTTTGATTTAACATGGTGGATTCTATCAATTGTGCCAATTTCAGTGATAAATTCTTCCCCTTTACCCTTGGAATCACGTAGGACTTTTACTGCAACATATATTTCACTGGAAAGTATGCCTTTGTGTCCAGTTTCATAGCTCCTTTCTCCTAATTTTTCATTAAAATCATTTGTTATGTTCTTAATATCAGCATAAGAATATAGTGTTGGTTTGATGGCCTTGTAGTCTTCCAAAAACTTTTCAAGTCCAACTCGACTCTCTCTTCCATTTTTACTTGTCAAATATAGCTTATAAAGTGAGAAGACAATAATTCAAACAGGCGTTGGGCTGTATGTTAAAGTGAGAAGACAATAATACAATAATTAAATAAGTAACATGTCATAAGCATAAAGAAAAATCAAGTAGGAAACTTATGGTGTGAGAACTTTATCAAATTAACCTCCAATCAAGGGCATCTTAGATTTAATACCTATTATGGACAAAATAAAAGTGTATGTATGTGAAGTGTTTTTTTTTTATCAACGATGGAAAAACTAGAAAGAAATAAAGACATACAAATTTGTGTATATTTGTGTTTTGATAGCTTGGCTTCTATGCAGTGGTCAGGATCATAAAGGTGAATTTGCTGTTAGAAATAATCAATCTTTTCAACAACTAAGTGAAGAGACGGGGGAAGATCAAGGATGGTGTCTTTTTATTGTTATATTGCAATTCAAAGCAAGGATAACCACAATGTTTTGGTTGATGACTGAGTCTGAATGGGAAATGAACGATGGGTCATTGCTTTTGTAACTCCATCTTCTATTGTTGGCCAGGTTTATTTGAAAAATAAGGCATTAAAGCCATCAATTCCAGGAGCTTTCCCATCCTCAATACCCTATAAAGCATGCTAAATATCTGTTTGTGTCATTGGTTTTATCAATTGCAATTGATGGCTCTGATTCAATACATGACCTAAAGAACAAATTTCTGGCTTGACTGCTGGTTTTTAGAGTTCTTAAATCTGCAGAATTTATGCTAAAATATGGCATTAAAGCTGAAGTACTCTGAAAATTTGAATGTGCTGACATCTGCATTTTTATTTTGAATTTTAATGTTCTAAATTGTGGATCTTATATTTAGTAAAAGTGTGCTGAAAGAGCACTATAGAAACTGCAGATAGAAAAATTCCGTCAATATAAAAGCTTCCATAGAAGATTTATCTAATAGTAGACTCCTCGCTTAGTAAAGCTTACATAGGCTTCTCATTTATACAACATAATCCATACATAAGAATTAGTCTAATACTTCGTCTCATATTGAACCATCTAAAATGAGTACATATATTGTACATAGGCAATACAAAGTCAATATGCCAATATAGGCTTACATCAATATTTGAATGATAAAGGAATGAACAATGACTTTATGACAGTACAACTTCGAAGCTAGAGCATAGAAAAAGGTAACATCCCCAAACATGAGAATCTACCAACACTTGAAGAAAATATTCCAAGTCTTCTTCAATCGACCTCTTAAGAACTCAATGGTCGGAACCTACATAATTGTAGTAAACATAAAAATATGGGTTAGTACACCACTTGTACTAAGTATGGGTATATGCAAGTAAACCATTTGAAGACATGCATTAAAGGGACCATTTCTTTCTAAAATATGCTAAGTCATTTGGAAAGTCTTTAATGCACATACAAGAGAGCATATACAACATAAGGATCAAAATAACATAAAACATGTTCATAACCAAAGACAACTTTAACATAAAGACATACCAACACTTCATAGTCAATAGCTCATAACAGCATAGTATACAAAACCCTTACAACCAATCCCATCCCAAGACTACAAGTTCAATGTTCACGTGAAGCCCCATAACCCCACACAATCATGTAAACAAGATAAGAGCTCATACATAATGCTTTGCTTCATATCACATATCACCATAGGTAACCATCACCACTTATAACAATTTAGATCAATACCATGTTCATCAATGTAACTAACGTCATATAAGAGTAACATAATATAAATACAATATTATACATTTCATGATATCATAATACAGAACAACAACCCCCTAGGAATTCACTCAAGGCTAACTAGTGCAATGTATAGGTAGAGTCCCATATGCCTACCTACACTAAGTAAAACCCCTTAAGTTACCCTAGTTAGTGTTAACTTTATTACTTCATTTAACTTTCGGGAGAAATTTCCCTAATCGACATAAACCACATGAGCTAAATGTGGAATCCGGTGTCATGAAACCCTACACCGAAAGATGGCGGACTACTTACCAAGGTAGTACCAAAACATGAACATAACATTCTAGGTGGATCTGCTAGCTAGTATTCCTATGGGGGCAACATAGTTTAAAAGAACTATGACATATACTTGAGACACACTTTATGAACATTGCATTATAGTCTCTATCTCATGGTTACAATAGTGAATCTGCCTTCCCACATTGGGAAGGAACACATCTCAAATCTAGTTTGCTCGGTGCTAAGGTAAAGTCCCTTTTTGAAATGTCTTTAAGCCTTTATTAGTTATCATAGCTTAGTATAGGCCATAGGAGACTAACCCCTTATATATCATAATCATTAGCTCATTAGGAATTGCATGAGAATGTCATTTTATTGCAACCCTTCATTTGTAAGATTAACACCATCATCATCATATCATAATAAGGCATTTAAGTGATTCACAATCAACCTTATATTATCATACCTTAATCATCATCTAACAATTCATATAGTCAAGAAATTTCAATTACATTCATCATAACATCACCTACATAATCTAATAACATGTAATGGTACAATTGAACATCATCATCAAGTACAAGCCATCACAATTGAAGTAAAGATTCAATATCATAAGATCTTACCAATTCAGCTTCATAAGCCTCCTTCAATGGTCTTACCATTAACCAACCATATTCACCCATCAACAGGCTTAATAACTTCACACAATAGCAATCTATACAAGAACTAAGTCAGTTATATCATCACTATCCAAATTAACTTCAATTCACATTCTAGGGTTAGGGGAAAAGGGTTCATCATGCATTCTTCAAGAATAAGATCCAATCCCAACAATACATGATCCTTGGCAGTCCATAAATGATTTAGGACAAGTACAATCATCAGAACACATTCACATATCCCCACCAATACATAAGCAAGAACCAAGAATTGGGAGAATTTTGTAAGAGGACATGATCCCCACAGAATTCCATTAATTAGCATCAATTACTCAAAAATCTATACTTAATTAGTCATAGGTAATCACAATTCATCACAATCCATCATCAATTTCAGGTTTAGAAGAAAACCCATTTGTAGAAGAAAACCCTAAGAATTGGATTGACAAGAAATAATCTTTGAAAGGACCTTTTGGGGAAAGGAAACCCAAGAGTGAAGAACCCATACATGAATGAAGCTTTGTCCCCAAAATTTGAGTGAAAACCTTGGAGACTTTGTATTCTTCCTTAAACAATCTTGTTACTTCAATGGGGGATTAATATAGAGAGAAAGTAGAGAGAGGTGGGAACAATTTGGGTTTTAATTTGTGTTTGAGTTTTGGAGTGGGAAATGAAAGATATTTGACCTAAAATAATATATATTCCACCCCTAAAATACCCAAAGTACCCCTAATTAAGTTGGACTTCCAAAAGTGAAGTCCAACTTCACTTTAACTGTTGAGCCCCGTCCACCTTCACGCCCCACTTCATGGTCCGTGAAGTGCATGATGGACCATGGTGGAGGTTGTGGAAGGTGAGGCAATAGCTCCCCTAAACGAGCCACCTCTATTTTTTATAAGTCAACTCCACGACCCCATGATCACTTCCTTGAAGATGCACCATGTCCCATTAAGTGGCTCGTGGTGGTCTTAGGCAGTAGCTCTCCAACGCCCCACCAATTTTCCCCCGAATTGCTAGGGCACTTTCATGGCTGTCATTTCCTTACGTCAAGTGCACCACAAGTAATAGAGTGGCTCATGGTGTATTGGACAGTAGCTAGCTCTCATGTCACCTTCCGCCCATGGCCAAGTCATCTTCATGAGCTCCCCACTTTGATGTGGTCAGGGACCATGAGCCGTGTCATGCTCATGAAGAGTGGAGCAGTAGCCTCCTTCCTTGGGCAGCCTTGGCCTCTTGGCTTTGGCTTGCTCTTGAGGTTTGGCATTCCTCACTTGGACTTGATTTATAATACCCCTTCTTAGGAACCTATTTCCACTCTCATCACCTCACCTTGATTAACCCTTTATACACCTCTTTAAAACCATCAAGGCACCACAGTAGTCAAAGTTACAAGTTCACCTAACGTCATGGACGTTCCTTGACGTTTTGAATCCTTCACCTACTAAATGTTTTGAATCCATTATTTTAGGTCTTAATACAGTGTTACAAGTACTAGTTCATCATGTGTGGATTTAGATTAGGTCATGGACTTTTGGAGTGTTATAACTTCATACACATTCAAAACATCATATTTCATTCAGACTTTCCATATTCATAAAGACCATACATATATTGACATATATAAGTCATAATCCACATAATCATAAAAACATCACTACAACCATCTCTTAGGATCCCACAAGTGCAATGTGTAAGAAAAAATGCATACCTCCCTTACACTATGTAGAACCCCTGAAGAAATCCCTAGTGAGTTCATACTTATCATTCATTCAAGAAATCCCTAGTGAGAGTTCATACTTATCATTCATTCATTTACTTTTACATTATGGGAAAAGGTTGCAATAACCGACATTAGACCATGTGAGCTACATAGAATATCGTGTTCTACTCCCACACCATAAAGAAAGGGTTAACACTTGCCTAAGGTGTAACCTTTCATACATAGCTATGTAGGTGGATCAACTAAGCTAAAGTACTATGTGGGCACATAGTTAAGGGTCAAGGAGAATGTTACTAGAAACCCTAACTTGCTAAATGTTGGGATTTCCATCTCATAAGACAAAACATATCTTGGGAATCTTGACTTTCTAAGCGTGAGGAAACACATGTGAGGAGCTGGACTTACTAAACGTGTCACTCCCATCTCATTTGCATGCCCTTTCGGTGCTAAGAATCTATTCTCTTTAATAAGCATAGTTAGTCATCACATAATTTCAGATTAGCCTTCTCTAGACCCTTATGTAAACATCTTATTATAATAGCTCATAAGTGTCCGTAAGTGAGAACAATCATTTCACCTTCAAACACTAGCATGTGAGTAAACCATTCACTTCAACATTTCATTATAATCCTGAGAACCACCTTTCAATGATATAACAATCAGACCATATCATACATACATGTTTCATAGCTAATTCAAGTGTATAGTGTTAAGGATGAGGCGACCTTTTAATCAACACCACAATAACACATTAGATATAGCATCAATACTATCTAAATAATTTATATTTCATAATTGAGTTCAAGGAAGAACCAACATTCATACCTTTTTGCCCCTCATGGGACTTCATTATTCAATAAATTAACAATGCATAACCAATACATCAACAAGGTGACTAGTGAAGTAATAACTTAACAATAATCAATATAAACAATTCATATATTCATCATCTTCAACCAATTTACCATATCAAGTACAAGATTTATGAAATTCCGTATAACATGGGTCAAAGGGAATTTCAAGTGAACAACAAAAATTATCCATCATTATACACTTAAAAACCTTTAAATAATCATAATTAGTCATAATTGATTTATAATTTAATTTTTCAAAGAAGACCCATGCGTAGAAAAAACCCTAGCTTTTGGAGGACTTTGAAAACATCTGCCACGAATGGAGAGAATCCCCTACAAGTAACATGTCGTACTTGACCTCTCATAGGTCTTATACAATCCTATAGCCATCATTCATCGCATTGTCATAGAAATTTAGCGGAAAATATAAAACTTTTCATAGCATAACATAGTGCTTGAACATCACTTCATATATATATCTATATATCTATATATATTAAATTTCATTAGTACATAGTTAGACTCTAAGTCTCTTTTGTCATCTTAGACTTAACATCAATAGAGTGGAATAGGGATATGACCGTTAACAACATAATAATAATCTAGACTATAACATAAACTTTGAATAGGAACATGACATAGAAATCTTTCAATGTTAATGATCCCTTCCTTGAACTTGGGAGATCTATCCAAGTTCTTCACATAAGAGATATCCTCTAGTCATCACCACCTACACTTTTTGTAAAAGTTGAAGAAGAATGCTATTAGTACAAAAATGCACTGTTTATGGCAACCATTCACAAACATGTATTTAAAGAGGATATTTAGTTAAAATTCATGCATCATGTCTTTTAGTAAAACTTCATAAAACATTACTCCAATAAGCATCGTATAGGTCACATATCACATTTAAGGCACATTCATCATTTTAATAGTATTATATATCTTTTACCTTAATCCGTTACCCCAAAGTAACCCTTTAGTAATAGTTGGTGCAATGCATGAATAGTGTCTCATTCAACCATCCACACTCAAGCATCACCTTAAGGTCACCAAGGTGAACATTCATACATCTTTCGGTAACTCAAATATATATACTTATAGAAACATAGCATATCATGAGACACATACTCATATATGACCCAACACACTTCATGAACCTCATATAAAACTCATTTCACTTATTACTTTTTAATTATAACCTATTTAGTCTTTATACTCATTTTAAGACACCATGAAAGTCAATATGACCAATAACATCATAATGAGGCAATAGTCAAAAAATGCATATTTGAACTTCTTTTCATTAATACATCATAAGACCTTACTCATAATTCCAATCTAAGCCTACTAGTGCAATGTAGATGTGAAGCCCCATAACCTCACACATACCAAGTAAACTCACAAAGAGACCACAAGTATTGCCACTTACTTCATATACCAACATGACAAGCATAGAAAACTACATGAACATTAAGTAAGACCCTCATCATATAGACACAATAGGATCAATACTATGCATATTATCATAACAAGTAGGCCAACAACATAATGTCATGCATGACACACACACACATATATATATATATATATATATATATACACACACACACACACACACACACACACATAAACATATACATATAAAAAAATATATACACATACACATAAACATATACATATAGAACTCCATTGAAGAGCTACTTGTGCAATGCATAGGTAAGTCCCATATCATCACCTACACTAAGAAACTTCTCATAGGTAGTCCTAATTAAGGTTCATCATCTTACTTCAATTGTTCATTTTACTTTAGGGAAATGTTGCCTTAACCGACATTAGACCATGTGAGCTAAGCATGGAATACGGTGTCATAAAACCGCACACCAAAAAGAATTGGTCTACTTGCCAAGGCAAAACCATGCATAATAACTATCTATGCGGATTCACTAGCTAGAACCTACAGCGACACGTAGTTAAGGAACTACAAGATGTGTAATTGAAACCCTCTTTACGCCAATTAGCATTGTAGTTTCCACCTCATGGGAGCATTAGTGAACCTACCTTCCTTTTTTGGAAGGGACAGATCTCATTATCAAGTTCACTCGGTGCAAAGTTAACTTTTCCTTTTTGAAATGCCTTTAAGTCCTTATTAACATCACTCAGTATGATTTGCTTTAGGAGATTAACTCGTCACATACACATACATAGGTCATACGTTTATAATGAGAATGTCCTTTCATCAAAACCAACCTAATGTGAGAATATCCTTTCACATAATCATAACATAGTCTAGTTTAGAGAGCAATTAAGGAAATCAATCGGAAAGACTCTTAATTACTAGATCATCATTTACATACTTCATTTATACAGTCATGTATGTGTAAGTGTACTCACATATACACATTTAGACAACATATGTTCATACTTCATCATTCATACACTTTTACATGTATAGTAGTAGAAAATCGTGCATATGATAACTATTCTTTCCTTAGTTACCGTGAATCTATCCTACTCATAGATATGCATGAGGTGTATGTACATTGATCGACATGATCACATAATGGAAACAACATGGTATTGAGGAAGCCACCCTTCAAAGATAACAACACATATACAACATTCCTCAAGTCTTAAGTCACACACATATTGAGTATTAAGGACTATAGACTACAAACACTCACATTACATCCTAGGAGACAAGAACATACTCAATCTTTAAATAGAAGACTCTTATCATTCTGTGATCACACATTCATATAGGGATTACATAGGTAGGGTTCATTTTAAAAGAGAGTATCCAATTATCAAACATGTAGACCATACCTATCCCTAACATCATCATTCACATATAGGAAGCATCATCAATACACCTAGAGCATGGTATTATCATTGGAGACTACACAACTCCTTCACATTGATTCGAATCATCACATGGAATCACTTTACAGATATTGCCTTCAAGACCATGATCACAACACATAAAGAATGACAAGAATGTAAACACCACTACCTTAAGTTGATGATACCACATAATGTCAATTCAAACTCCTTAGGCTAGGGATTAGGTCAACTTACCAATTTTCCAAGATTTTATCATCATTGATCAATTCCCATAAATTCTGAGCTAATTCACATAGATAACAACAACAATAGACAATACAACATAATCGAATCACAATCTTATTAACATCTAAATAAGATCACAAGACCTACATTATATGCTAAATTGATAGATTTAGGAGATCACGGGTTCTTCGTGGAATTAGATTGAAATTCATCATAAAATTATTGATTAATCATATATTCTTCATTATAATGACTTTGAAAATAATTTGACGATGAATCTATGGCTAGATTGAAAGATAGGGAATTAGATCATGAAATCTCTGTGAAAAACCTTTGAAAGAACTCATTAGATGAAAGGTTAACTAATAATACAGGATTATCACAACTTACTGCATGAGAAGCCCAAGAAAAACTGAAGAAGAAAGCATTAGAATCCATCACCTAGCTTGTTCTTGTGCTTGATCTCCAATGGAGGTTCTAGAGAGAGTTTGTTTTGAGAGGGAAATGTCTAGTTTGAAGAATTGAGTCTAAGTTGGATTTTTATCTTTTTAACCAACTTAATATACCTAAACATAGAAAAAAAACCGCCCATACCTTATTTGGAACGTGGGGTGAATTTCGTAATTCACCCCATAACTTGGCAACATTACAGGCAGTAACATTGCAGGCCCAAACGACGTGCATAAGCATGGATCGTCGATGGAACGACGGGTCAATCCTGCACTCCATCATTTTAGATAGAGACCTAATTTTTGTGGGCTTAGATCCCACGCCTAAGTTTAGAGAAACACCTCCAATCAAGGGGCGTCAACCAGTCTGAGGGGCGTCGATTTACACCCAAGGTAGTGTCTTGCCAACTTTTGGGTCCTCCTGAAGGACCCTTTGGGTGGTCCTTGGGGATTCATGTCCGGAGTTTGACCCTAAATACGACCATATACATTTTAGAATCATACCCTATTATTTTAGGCACAAAAAAATACATAAAACATACAAAGGCACACTAGAACACACTAGCACGCCTAAAGACTAACTTTAGAATGTCTTGGTCATTCTCGGACGTTTGACTTCCAATCCTCTTCAAATTAACTATACAAGTTTTGACATAATTTATTAACATGTTATTTACTATTTAAGGCACATGTGAGGCTCTAGGTACCTTACTTCATTTTTTAGGGTCATACAATATCCCCTACATGGGAACATTCGTAATGACACTTGAAACATTTTAAACACTCTCAAGGACTAAATGATCCACATAGAAGCTCAAAGAATTTAGCATATCATCATGCAATATTAAATGCACCAAATTAACAAGGACCACCAAATTCATACCATGATACACTCAATGAACAAAAGAAAGTAAAACCTTTATTCACTCACTCCTAATGCATTAAAAACATAAGCATTTCTCATGTTCATAGGAGGAACATCATTATCCTAGTCATGACATGGTCCTTACATTTCATTTCATTAAGTGCTCAACATGCAATATCATTTAAATCACAAATAATGATTTTCAACATCATCACTCAAGAGGCAAGTAAGTAACTCATACTAAATGTACACAGAGCATGAGTAATGTATATCAACAAAGATCCTTATTACCTAGACCAAATACCATTAAGGCCATACATAACATTACCATGATTAGTTGTGTTTAAGGAGGAATGTCCTTTTCCTCAACATACTTGCATGTCACCAAAATTTCATATACAAGCATTTCACCAAGGTAAATTCATTTTAAGAAGAGTTCCGTAACTTCTAACCAAGGCATGCTCATACTCTCTTCCTCATGAAGTCAAAATGGTAGTTCATACCAAAAACACCACAACAATAGGAAGTCATTTCACATTCGTTTCAATTTCTAGCATGACATTAGTTTTCATAAACATGCATCATTTAGGGAAATTCTTACAACTCATAACTCACATTAAGGACATTGTATAGACATATCAGCACTTCTCAAGAGTGAGCCTACAGTAACACTTCCAAAGTAAAAAAAGTCACACATTTAAAAGGACTCATCAATTCTCGTTTAAAGAGAACTCAACTTCACATTGTGGGGCCAAAACACCACACATTAAAAGTGACCTCAAGCAAGTTACTTACATCATCTCATGAAGTGAAATGCACATTTAACATATCAAGATGCACGACAACATGAGAAACATGAACTTGATCCAAAAATCCTTTTTCATGTAATTAAAAACCTTCCAAAACATGCATAACATAGTGTCATCTAAGATATGCATAACATATGCAGACCATGCAACTTATACTTATATGCAAGACTCCCATCATGAACAAGCTACTGGAAACTCTTTGGTTTCAAGCTTGAGTAAGAATAGAAGGAGAATATAGGGATATCAAAAACCTTACTACTCAACTTATCATCCCCTACTTAGGGTAAACCCATTTGACAGCAACCTTACCTCAACATAAGAGTCCTTTAGGTTACCAACCTTAATTAATAAGCACATCATCCCCCCCCCCCTTGGGATCTAAGCTTATGCACACCCTTCTTAACATCACCTCAAAGTGATTCTCAACATAAGGAAGTTCAAAGGAACGCAACATTGGAACATTAAGGGCACTCAAAACCTTACCATCTAGGCACATTATCCCCCACTTTGGGTAACCTTTACCACATCATCATCATTGGTGGAACCTTCCAACCAACAATGCCTAGGTACAATCTAAGCATTTCCTCAAATGGCCATACTTAAGATAAAACATAAAAGACAACTAACCACTTTAAAGTAGGTCAACATCAATTCTCTTCCTCTCCCCATTAACTAAGGGGTACATACTTCCCTCTAAGTTAGCCTTAGGGAAAGGCATAATCCCAAATTATGGAATAAATTTCTTTCTTACCTTTTTCCCACTCTAAGAATGGGTTCATATAGGGACTCATCTACTAGTCATAACGGTTCTTCCATTAACTAGCATACTTAACAATTTCCTTACTAGGTT
The DNA here is from genome assembly GCF_001406875.1 of Solanum pennellii. NCBI lineage: Eukaryota > Viridiplantae > Streptophyta > Magnoliopsida > Solanales > Solanaceae > Solanum > Solanum pennellii. The sequence continues at coordinate 24,150,090 of NC_028647.1, read as the reverse complement.
CAACACTCATCTTCCCTTCCTAGGAGCAAGCCTACACAAAAGACTCCAATCCACACAAGGACAACTATGAAACATTACACACATATACAAGGACAATATTCATCTTTCTCTATTTACCACATTTTTCCAAAACATTTCAAGCCTATACAATAACATTATACTATCATTTCACATATTTATAGTCATCATTCATCGCATTGTCATAGAAATTTAGCGGAAAATTTCAAAGTTTTCATAGCGTAGCATAATGCCAAAACATCACTTCATATGTGTACAAAATATCATAAGTACATAGTTAGAGTCTAAGTCTCTTTTGTCATCTTAGACTTAACATAAATAGATTGGAATATGGACACAACACTTAACAACAAAAATAATAATCTAGTTTATTACATAAACTCTGAATAAGAACTTGAAATAGAAATCCTTGAATCTTAAGGATCCCTGCCTTGAGCTTGCGGGATATATCCAAGCTCTCCACTTAGGAGACATGCTCTAGTCATCACAACCTACACTTTGTGTAAAAGATGAACAAGAATGGTATTAGTACAAGAATGCACTAAGTATGTCAACCATGCAAAAACATGCATTTAAAAAGGACATTTAGTTGGAATTCATGCATCATGTCTTTTAGTAAAACTTCATATATATTACTACAATAATCATCATATAGTTCATGTACTTCATATAGACATGTACAATAATCGTAACATTACATCAAGTCACATATCACATTTAAGGTACATTCATCATTTTTATTAGTATTATAATTCTTCTACCTTAACTCTTTTACCCCCAAAGTAACCCTTTAATAATACTTGATGCAATGAATGAATAGTGTCCATTCCACCATCCACACTCAAGCATCACCTTAAGGTCATCAAGGTGAACATTCATAAAACTTTTATTAACTCAAATATATCTTCTTATAGAAACATAGCATATCATGAGACACATACTCATATATGACCCAAAACACTTCAAGAACCTCATATAAGACTCATTAACTTATTAATTCTTAATGATAACCTATTTCATCTTTATACTCATTCAAAAACACCATGCTATTTAATATGACCAATAACGTCATATTGAGGCTATAGTCAACAAATTTATATTTTAACTTCATTTCATTAATACATCATAATACCTTACTCATAGTTTCAATCTAAGCCTACTAGTGCTATTTACATGTGAAGCCCCATACCCTCACACACATCATGTAAAACTACAAATAGAACTCAAACATTGCCACTTACTTTATACATTAACATGACAAGTATAACGAACCACATGTATATTAAGTAAGACCCTCATATATAGGTACAATAGGAACAATACGATGCATATTATCATAACAAGTAGGCCAACAACATAATGTCATGCATGAGATACATATACATATACATATAAAATTCCCTCCTAGAACTCCATTCAAGAGCTAATTGTGCAATGCATAGGTAAAGTCCCATACCCTCACCTACATTAAGCAACTTCCCTTAGGTAGTCCTAATTAGGGTTCATCATCTTACTTCTATTGTTAAATTTTAATTTAGGAAAATATTCCCTTAACTGATATTAGACCATGTGAGCTAAACATGGAATCTATTTTTGTAAAATCCCACACCGTAAAGAGGTGCTCAACTTGCAAATGTACAACCATACATAATATTTATCTATGTGGTTCAACTAGATAGAACCTACGGGGTTACATAGTTAAGGAACTTGGATATGTGTAATTCAAATCCTCTTTATTCCAGTAGCATTGTAGTTTCCACCTCATGAGAGTATTGGTGAACCTATCTTCCTTTAGGGGAAAGCACACCTCTCATACATGGGTCATACGTTAATGATGAGAATGTCCTATCATCAAAACCAATCTAATGTGATAATATCCTTTCACATAATCATAACATAGTCTAGTTTAGAGAACCATTAAGGAAATGCATCGCAAAACTCTTAATTACTATATCATCATTTACATACTTCATTTATGCATTCATGTGTGTATTTGTACTTATATAAGGAAACCTTTAACATACACATATTTAGACTAACATATGTTCATACTTCATCATTCATACACTTTTACATGCATAGTAGTAGACAGTGGTGCATATGAGTACTATTCTTTCCTTGGTAACTATGAATCTATCCTACTCATAGATATGCATGTGGTGTGTGTATAAATTGGTCAACATGATCACATAACGGAAACAACATGGTATTGAGGAATCCACCCTCCAAAAATCACAACACATGTACAACATTCCTCAAGTCTTAAGTCACACACATAGAGTATTAAGGACTATATACTACACAAACTCACATTACATCCTAGGAGACAAGAACATACTCAACCATTGAATGGCAGACATTGTTTTCCATGATCACACATTCATATAGGGATTACATAGGTAGGGGTAATTCTACACAAGAGTATCAAATCATCAAACATGTAGATAATACCTAGCCCTAACATCATCATTCACATATAGGAAACATCATCAATACACCTAGAGCATGGTACTAGCATTGGAGACTACACAACTCCTTTACAGTCATGCAAATCATCACACTGAATCACATTGCATATATTGACTTCAAGGCCCTGATCACGACACATAAAGAATGAAAAAAATGTAAACACCGCCACAATAAGTGAACCATACCACATAATGTATATCCAAACATCTTAGGCGAGGGATTAGGTCAACTTACCAATTTTCCAAGCTTTCATCATCATTGATAAATTCCTAAAAATTAATAACCAATTCACATAGATAACAATAGGAATAGGCAATATAGCATAATCTAAATCACAATCTCATCAACATGTAAACAAGATCACAAGACTCATATTATAGGCTAAATTGAGAGGTTTAGGAGATCATGGGTTCTTCATGGAATTGGATTTAAATTCATCCTACAACCATTTATTAAACATACATTCATTATTAGAATGACTTTGAAAAAAATTGACAATGAACCCATGCCTAGATTGAAAGATAGGGAATTTGATCATGAAATCACTTTGAAAAGCCTTTGAAAGAACTCCTTAGATGAAACGTTAACTAAGGATCAACTGTTAACATACCTTACTACAAAAAAAAACCACGAAAATTTGAAGAAACTATTAGAATCCATCCCATAGCTTGTTCTTGAGCTTTATCTCTAATAGAGGTTCTAGAGAGAGTTTGTTTTTAGAGTTAAAGGTCTAGTTTGAAAAATGAAGTCTAAGTTGGGTTTTCATATTTTTAACCAACATAAAATACCTAAAAATAGACCAAATAACCACCCATACCTAATTTGGAATGTGGGGTGAATTTCCCGATACACCCCTTAACTTGGCAGCGTTGCAGGCAGTTACATTGCAGGCCCAAACGACGTGAATGGCGACAGACCGTCGATGGAATAACGGGCCATGCAACACTCCATAGATTTATACAGAGACCATATTTTTGGGGTCTTATCTAATATGCCTATGTCTGGAGCAACGCTTCTAGTCGACGGGGCATAAACTTGTCTAAGGGGCGTCGATTGACATTGCCAAGGCAGTATCTTGTCAGCTTTTGGGTCATCCTCAAGGACACTTTGAGTAGTCCTTGGGGATTCGTTCCCAGATGTTTAGACCCTAAATAAAAGCATATAATAGTTAGGATACTATCTATTGTTGTAGCACCAAACAACACATAAAACATGCAAAGTCACACTTGAACACACTAGCACGCCAAAAGACTAACTTTGGAACGTCTTGGTCATTCTTGGACGTTTGACTTCAAAACCTTATAAAATTAACTGTACAAGTTGTGTAACGCTTTATTAACATTTTATTAACTCTTTAAGGCACATGTGAGGCTCTAGATACCTTAGTTCATTTTTTAGGGTCTTACGATATATTTGGAGGGACCTCTTGAAGAAATTAATCTCAATAGTGAAAGAAACAATACATTGTCCCTCTTCTTGAAGATCCCAATGTTCTGCAATGGAGGTTTTGGGGGGAGAGAAAAAACTAGAAAGAAGGAAAAGCTTTTTTGGGTTGTGGGAACTATAAGGTGTAAGACTTCTTTAATGACCACAATATACCTAAACCAACTAATTATAACCGTTTTTAATTGTTAATCAATTAATAATCTAATTACTCAACTAGTCCAACTTAAGCCATGTGGAGGCAGTAAAGTGGGTGTTAATTGACGAGATCCCATTAACGGGGCGCCAAGCAATCTACGGACCGTGTGGGTCAATCGTAGATTGGGACAGAGAGTGAATCTTGGGGGACTTTTAGGAGGAGTTTATGTATGGACTCACGACCAACATAGATGGGGTGTGTGCCCATTGAAGGCTCGTCAACTGCCCTTGTGGTTCCAAGCTATTTTTGTTACAGCTTTTAGGGCCAAGGGTTGGGTCCTTCTCAAGGACCCTTAGGTTGGTTCTTGGAGAGTCGTACCAGGACATTTTGATCCTAAAAATGTAGTAATATGTACTTAAAGTACTTTTACAAGATTTAACCCTCACACGAGCCTTTAAACCCCATGCAAGACCTAAGAACGCACTAGATCATTTTCACTAGTTCCTAATGTCATGGTCGTTTCTTGACGTCTAGACTCAATACTTCCAAACCAAATTTATTACATTAATTTACATCTGCAAATATTTTTAAACTTTTTTTAAGTCATTATTCATTATGTAAGGCTCTATCCTAGGTCATATAATTTATGGGGCTTTACAATATCCCTCCCCCCTAGGAATATTCATCCGCGAATGACATTTGGACTTTTTCTACGGGAGACAATGACTCGTAATAGAAACACAAAAACAAGTCATATTAAACAACATAGTGGCCTTATATTAATCAGGAACTTAATCCACAACATCTTCATGCTCAAACCTCATTATTTCACATACATATAGGAGGAACTACCTTCTCTATATTCAATGAGCATCAACTCAAACATTAAACAATCAATCACGACACTTCTTTACCAAAAAAACATCAAGCATGCTCCATAAAACTCTCATGAATAAAACATCACACAACATCTATGGGTGCAATTCCACCATGAGAAACATTTTTTATGAAAACTCAAGATAAAATTTAAGCATGCATTTCCAAAAGAATATTCACACATTAGAAAACCATCATAAGTTCATAATTATTCCTAAATTTCATTTAAGAGAAACTAATAACCTCAACTTTGTCTAGGAGTAAGAGGAAAAAGATGAGGATAGTGAGAATTCATGTCGGCCTCGACTTCCCATGTTGCACCCTCAATGAAATGGTTTCTCCATAAGACTTTTATGGAGGAAGCCTTTTTATTCCTAAATTTCTTAACTTGACGATCTAAGATGTCTAAAGAAACCTCTTCATAAGAAAGTTTATCTTTCACCCCTAAACCTTCTAGTGGGAGAACAATAATTGGGTAACCTGTACATTTCTTGAGTATAGCATGGAAAATCGGGTGAACCAGGGCCAATTAATTTGGCAGTTTCAACTCATAAGAAACTTTCCCAACTCGCTTAAATTTTTTATAAGAAACCACATACCCAGGAATAAGTTTCCCCTTCTTACCAAACCACATCACCTCTTTCATGGGTGAAATTTTCAAGTAGACCCAATCATCTATTTCAAACTCAAGGTCCCTCTATCTATTGTCGGCATATGACTTTTGCCGACTATTAGCTATTTTCAACCTATCTCTTATAATTTGTGATTTTTCCGTGGCCTCATAGACTACATTGAGACCAAGAAGAGTAAATCCACCCATTTTAAACCACCCAACCGGAGACCGACACCTCGTACCATAGTGTTCCAAATGGTGCCATATCAATAATCGAATGTTAGTTATTATTGTAGGAAAGTTATATAAAATATAGTTGGTCATCCCAATCACCTTTGAATTCAATGAAACACGCTCTCAACTTGTCTTCTAGGGTTTGGATGGTGCGCTCCGCTAGACCATCCGTTTGAAGGTGAATTGCGGTACTGATTCTTACTTGAGTACCAAGGCCTCTTTTGAAAGATCTCCAAAAGTGGGAAGCAAATTAGGCATCTTTATCAGAAAATGATTGACAAAGGGTCCCCATGCAACTTTACGATCTCCTTAATGTACCATCTAGAATAATCTTCCGCCGAATAAGAAACTTTGACGGGAAGGAAATGGGCTGATTTAGTCAACCTATCCACAATGACCCAAATAAAGTGATAATGCCTACGGGTCGAGGCAAACCTACTACGAAGTCCATGTTGACATCTTCCCACTTCCAAGTTGGGATATCAATATCTTGAGTTAGACCTCCCGGCCCTTGATGCTCGACTTTGACTTGTTGGCAATTTGAACATCTAGCCACAAAGTTTGTTATTTTCCCTTTCATTCTGTTCCACCAATAAATCTCGCACAAGTCACAATACATTTTTGTGGCCTCCTGTAGTTGGAATATTCGGACCCATGGGCATCCTCTAAGATTGTTTCCCTAAAGCCATCCACGTCTGATACACATAACCTTCCTTGGTGCCTAAGAACCCCATCTTATCCTTGAGAGAAAGTTTTTATAGATTTATTAAGAACCGATTCCCTATAATCCATTATTAGAGGATCAAGATGTTGCTTAGATTTCACCTCAACAACTAAATATGACTCGGAGCTATGATGAACCATGAAACAACCGTTTGGAGATATTTCTAGTCGAACACCCAATCAGGCAAACCTATGTACCTCTTTTACTAACTCCCTCTTATCATCATCAACATGAGTCAAACTACCCATAGCCTTTTGACTCAAAGCATCCGCGACCACGTTATCCTTTAAGAGGTGGTAAAGGACATTAATACCTTAGTATTTAAAAAGTTCTAACCATCTTCTTTGATGCAAGTTCAAATATTTTTGAGTAAACACATATTGGAGACTCTTGCGATCGGTGAACACATCTACATAGACCCCATGTAGGTAATGTATCTAAATTTTCAAAGCAAACACAACGAAAAGCTAGTTCAAGGTCATGAGTTGGGTAGTTCTTCTCATGAACCTTGAGTTGTCTAGAGTCATATGGTATCACCTTGCCATGTTACATGAGTACACAACCCAAACCTACATGGGAAGCATCAAAATAAACTACGAACCCTTCGGTACCCTCTGGTAAGGTTAATGCCAGAGCGGTAGTGACTTTATCTTTTAATAATTGGAAGCTCTTTTCACATGATTTTGAGCATTCAAACTTGGACTTCTTTTTGTTCAAGGTCGTTAATGAAGATGTGATAGATGAAAATACCTCAATAAATCTCCTATAGTACCCGACAGAACCCAAAAGCTTCGGATGTTGGTAGGACTCAAGGGTCTAGGCTAACTTTTGATCAAATTCGTTTTTCTCGGATCAACCTCTACCCCTTCTCTAAAGACAATGTGACCAAGAAAAGAAACTGATCTCAACCAAGATTCACATTTATTAAGTTTAGCAAAAAGTTGGTTATCTTTAAGGACTTGCAAAACTATTCTCAAATGGTTCTATGATCATTCATACTCTTAGGGTATATAAAAATGTCGTCAATAAAGACAATCACGAACCAATCAATATAACTTCTAAAAATATTATTCAAAAGGTCCATGAGAGTTGTTAGGGCATTTTTAAAACCAAAAGACATCACTAATAATTAAAATTTACCTTACCTAGTTTTTAAATGTTATTTTCGGGATATAAACACGTCTCACTCTAGATTTTTGATAACCCGGCCTCAAATCAATATTTGAAAAGTAACTCGCTCCATGGAGTTGGTAAAACAAATCATCAATACTAGGGAGTGGATACTTATTCTTTATAGTGACCTTGTTAAATTATCGGTAATCAATACACATTCTTAAAGACCTATCCTTCTTCTTCACAAAAAATATAAGTTCACCCCATTGGATATGCTTGGTTGAATATAACCCTTATCTAGCAAATCCTTGAGTTGGGCCTTTAATTCCTACAACTCGGCCATGGCTATCCGGTAAGGAGGGATTGAAATAGGTTGTGGATCCGGCAATAAATCGATGTAGAAATATTTCCCATTTGCGAGGGATTTCAGGTAAGTCATCGGGAAATACTTCTGCAAAGTCTTTCACTACAGGGACTGGCTCCAACGGGGGAGTCTCTGACTCATAATCCTTGACTCTCACAATATGATGGAGACATCACTAGAAATAAACTTTCATGACTTAAGACATGAAATAATTCGATCTTTTGGAGTTATGTTTCTCTCATTCCATTCTAAAAAAGGTTTATTAGGAAATTGAAACTTTATTGCCCGAGTTATACAATCAATGGAAGCAAAAAAAGAATGTAGCCAGTCCATCCCCAAAATAACATCAAAGTCTAACATATAAAGTTCGACAAAATCAACCAATTTGACTCTATTGGGCAATGATATGGGACAATCCCTATTAACTCTTTTAGCAACTAAAGAATCACCCACCGGGATAAAACCGAAATGGGTCATTTATGACATGGGGACACATATAAAATTTCATAGCCGCTAAAGGATTTACAGAAGAAAAAGTGGCACCGGGATCCATCAATGCAGAAACATCAATTGAAAATAATTCTAACATACCGGTAACAACATCCGGAGAGGTCTCTTGATCACCTCGAGATTAGAGTGCGTAGAAGCGGCTCTTCTTAAGAGCCTAGGAATTTTGACCACTTGTTTGTGGTTGAGAATTTTCCCTCCCTTGAGCCTTTAACATAGGTCAGTCCCTATTCATATGGTCACTCTTACAACAACTATAGCAATTACCGCTGCCAACTAGGCACTTGCCTTTATGTTTTCTACCATACTTTCCACAAATAGGCTTCTCAACAAAATAACCACCACTTTTTCCCTCTTAAGGCTTGGGGGTAGACGATTTACCGTTGACCCGTGGAGTGTTAGGAGGAACTTGGTTGGAAAATCTCTTTTTGAACCTTGGCTTATCTTGAATCTCAAACCTAGCCTTGAGGAAATTTCCATCTTCAGCCCTTGTCCTTTTCAACTCCCTACCAACTTTCTTGAGCTTTTGCTACTTAATTTTTTTGGCATGAACCATAAGATGAGAGATATCCATGATAGGAATTAACATAGCCGGACAACATTCATTAACCACATGGTCGGATATCCCCATAAAAAAATTATTCATCTTAGCCCTAGAGTCTGCCACCATAGTGCTAGAATTGGGGTTCACTTGCACCCTAGTGTCCCTAGCAACTTGACTTGCAAACTCTAGAGTCAAACTATGAATGGTCGCCCTTATCTCGACATTAGACATAGGGTAGGAACTTAAGGTTGTAGAGGATCTTGAGGGGAAACCACCTCATTCACATTATCCTTCTTGGCCCTCCTAGCATTGATTCTTCTTGTATTCATTGCCAATGAGCACAAGAGAAGGATTAAAAGAAAGGACTGGATCAAGTTACAACTCTTAGGCATGACTAATAAATAACAAGAGAGTGAAAGTTCCTAAGCATATCATAGCCTCCCATTCATAAGTGTGGGACGCTTCAAACCCATGAACAAGACTCTACTCGACGTTGTATTTTGTGACATCAATCCTACATGATTCACAACCTTATTCTCTGATACCAAGTATATAATGGCCCAAGAACAATCCCTAGTTATTAATGGCCTATTCGACCTCGAACAGGTCTTCTACAAGCCCTTAGTATTTGTCATAACATGTATCATAGAATAAAAATGCGGAAAAACTTTAGAACTTTTACTTCCGAAGTTCAACTTCACTTCATATATGAAAATAGAATCTAACTGCATCAAGGCATACCATCTAAACGTAGAAGGATAGAAATTTAGGACTAAGACCTTACATCAAAAAGAGGTCTAGCAATAGTTTAGTACAACAATGTCTTTCAACATAACAAAAGAACTAAAAATCTAGAATATACGGTCGTGTCCTCGGACTTAAGGACTCACCAACTTGGAAAAGAAAATCCAAGTATCCTTGAGAAATGGCCTTGATCCTCAACGGACCGAACTTTCATTGTTTGGGAAAATGGAAGAAAACATGGGTTAGTACATCATACTTACTATGTTTGGCTACTATGCATAAAATAATCAATGCATGCATAAAAGGACATTTTAGTCAAAACATGATTTTTATCAAGTAAACCCAACATACACATAAGTTAAACATCCTGATCCAACCTAACAAGATATCATACCAACATGTAGAAAACTAAAGCAATACTTGTCCAATGCAAAGAATAGAACCCCATAAACCTATCCAAATCTAAGTATCACATTAAGCAATCTACTTCATACATAGATTCATATCCTCATATTTCATCATGACTTTACATATTCATAAAGACCATACATAGCTTGACATACATAAGTCATAATCACAAAATCATAAAAGAACACTACTACAACCATCTCTTAGGATCCCATAAGTGAAATATGTAAGAGAAGTCCCATACCCACCCTTACACTATGTAGAAAAAATCAAGAAAGCCCTAGTGAGAGTTCATACTTATCATTCATTCAATTACTTTTACAATAGGGAAAAAGGTTGCAATAACCGACATTACACCATGTGACCTACATGGAATCGGGAGTTCTACTCCCACACAGAAAAGAGAGGGTTAACACTTGTCGAAAGTTTAACCTTTCCTACTTAGCTATCTAGGTGGCTCCAGTAATATAGAGTCTTATGTGGGCACATAGTTAAGGGTCAAGGAGATTGTTACTAGAAACCCCAACTTTCTAAATGTGGGGGTTTCCATCTCATGAGACAACACACATCCTAGTAATCCAGATTTGCAAAACATGAGGAAACCCATGTGGGGAGTTGGACTTACCAAACGTGAGACTCCCATCTCATTTATATGACCTTTCGATGCTAACCACCTATTCCCTTTAGTAATCATAGTTAGTCATCACATAATTTCACATTTATCTTCTCTAGACCCTTATGTAAACATCTTTATTATAATAGCTCATAAGTGTCCTTAAGTTTGAACAATCTTTTCACCTTAGAAACACTAGCAAGTGAGTAAACCTTTCACTTTAACATTTCATTATAATCATGAGAACTACGTTTCAGTGATATAACAATTACACCATAATGTACATGCATGATTCATAGCTTATTCAAGTGTATATGGTTAAGGATGATGGGATCTTTCATCAACACCACAATAATACATTAGATATAGCATTATTACTATCTAAGTAATTCATTTTTAATAATCCAGTTCAAGGAAAATCAAACATTCATACCTTCTTGCACCTCATGGGAGTTCATACCTCAATCACCCACTAATACATAGCCAATACATCAATTATGTAATTCTTAAAGTAATAACATAACTAACATCAATATAAACAATTCATATATTCATCATCTACAACTAATTAATCATATCTGGTCTAATATTTATGAAATTGGGGAAGAACATGGATCTGAGGGAATTGCAAGTGAACAACAACAATTATCAATAATTATACAGCTAAACAACCTTAAATAATCATAATTCTTCATAACTGATTCGTTATTTAATTTTATAAAGAAGGCCCATGTGTAGAGAAAACCCTAGATTTTGGGGAATTTTGAAAACATCTTCAGAGGGACCTCTTGGGGAGTGGAATACTAAGAGTGAAATAAATCATACATTATTGTAGACCTAGCCCAAAAATTGAGTTGAAATCTTTGAGAAATGGCCCTCTTCTTTGAACTCCAATGTTCTTCAATACAGGTTTTGGGGAGACAGAAAACTAGAGAGAAGGAAGAGCTTTTTGGTTTTCGGAGTTATAAGGTGTAAGACTTGTTTAATGACTTAAAATAGTTTAATATACCTAAACCAACTAACTATAACCGTTTTAAAGAGTTAATCAATTTATTAGCTAATTACTCAACTACCCCACTTAAGTCGTGTGGAGGTACTGAAATGGGAGCCAATAAACGAGACCCGTTGACAGGGAATCAAAAAATCCACGGACTATACTGGTCAATCGTAGATTGAAACAGAGAGTAAATTTTTGTGGCTTTTTGGGAGGATTCTAATTATGGACTCACGACCACCATTGACAGGACGTGAGTCCATTGACGGCTCGTCAACTTCCTTTGTTATTCCGAGCTATATTTTTGACAGCTTTTAGGGCCAAGGGTCGGGTCCTCCTCAAGGACCCTTAGGGTGGTTTTGGGGAGTCGTACCCAATGTGTTGACCCTAAACACGTAGCTGTATGTACATAAAGTATTTTTACAAGATTCATCGCTCATACGATCATTAAAACCCCATGCAAGACCTAAGCACACACTAGATCATTTTCACTAGTTTACGGACGTCATAGTCGTTTCTTGTCGTCTAGACTCTAATACTTCCAAAACAACTAAATTACATTAATTTAGGTCTGGAAATATTATTTTAGATTTTTTTAAGTCATTGTTCATTATTCAAGTCTCTAGCCTAGGTCATATAATTTTCGGGGCATTACAGCATTAGAGAAGTCAATGACATATAAAATAATAAAATTAGGCGCTTGAAATATTGGATTGGAAATATTCGTATATTGTTGCATGGTTGTTAAAGTAATCCTTGACTACATTCTCGAGATTTTAGGCAAGTTTTGGGAATTAAATTAATAGTGTATGTGGTCCAATGATTGGGAATAATAAGTCAATCAATGATTGGAACAAAGAGTGTCAAAAACAAGGAAGAAATTGGTTCTTCCGGTTACTGTTTGTAAGTTAGTCGGGTGAAAATTTATATTTTTTAAATTATATTATGATTCAAATTTTGATATATTGATATTTTAAACTAAATATAGGATGTATTGTATTTTTTGAGTACCATTCAAATTATGATATTGGAAAACTTGAGATTTAACCCTAGACTTCAAACATGGAAATTTTGATATTTGAAATGTTAATTGGCATCAAGAATTATGAACTTGATTAATAATTTGGGTGAACTTTTAGGTCAAGATTAAACACATAATAATATGGGTGTTTTTATTTTCAAAACTTTACTGTGATTATTATTTTAATAGATTATATTGCTTTGGAAGCTCAACGAAAAGACTCAAGTCTCGTAGTGATTATTTGGTTATTTGAAGCAAGGGAATTTCTAAACCTTCATCAAGTATTTCCAATTCGTGTATTTCCTTGTGGTATATATTTGGGAGTAATGGGAATTAGAGATGGTTGATTGTTGATGTTGAATAATTACAATGATGGAAAAGGGTGATAAAAATGATATGTGATTAATTTTTTATGTATATCACGCTTGCATTGTTGTGAATTGTACCTTGTTATGAAAATTTATGTAAAATATGTCATTTGCATTGGCTCTAAAACATGGTTGTGATAATTGTTATGGGATAACAGGATGTTCCATTTCAACAGACATTGCCTGGCGCGATGATTGCTATTATTCAGGATCGTATCGCGTGCCGCGATGGATGCATGGACAAATATGTTCCCCATGTGTCTTAGACTGAGATATAGATGGTGTTCATCATTAGGTAGAACATGCATCACTATACTTCACATTGTATTTCAATACATTGTACATTAATCATTGATGAACTTGGATATGTGCTTAGCTGATGTTGTGAGTGTTTTTCTGTGAAACTTGTGACTGATGAATATTGAGTTTTTATTGAGAATATGTAGTCTGTTAGAGTGTCGTTATTGAGTTGTGTACCTTGAACTATGAATTGTTAGGTTGGGCTTGTTTTATACAAGCTGTAGTGTGGAGGTTTGGATAGAGTGTAAGAAGTACCCGTATTCTATTCCCTTAGCTTATGCTTAGAGGTTTTCTTGTTGGGTACCGTGTGGTTTGGTACTCACCCCTTGCTTCTACAAATTTATGTACGTTACGATCCTGAATCTTCGTGATACCTCATATTCTCATCATTTCTGATGTGTTCTATGGAGATTTTGAAGTAGTTGTTGTCATCATAGTAGGCCTACTTACTCTTGTTTATGATTTTGTTTATATTTGAAAGACAATGTCATTTGAGACTTCATCTATTATTTCAATTTAAATCTTCACATTAGAGCCTTGTGTACGTGACGACCAGGTTTTGGGATTGAATTAAGTCGAACTGTTTTTTGTATTATTAGTTGTTTTTGTACTTCTGTTTTACTTCTGCACTTTATCAAAATTACTGGGTTTAGGATGACTTTCTTGGTGGGATAAAGATGAGTGCCACCACATCAATTTTTGATTCAAGACAAAATGGTATTAGAGCCCCAGGTTTATAGGTCTCACGTGACAAGACGAGTCTATGTAAAGTCTCAAGGATCTATATGAAGACGTTTGTACTTATCTCTGAGACGTTGTAAAGCCTATTAGGAAACTTCCTTTTTGTTTATTCTTTCTCATCTTGTGCGATTACCTAATTTGGTACTGCGCTATTGTATACTCTTTTGACAAATAATGAGGAATAGAGGTACTATTACTGGTGATATTTGTATGGGGTACATTTTGATATCTTCATTGATCATCGGAGTCTTTAGTACAGGTTTAGTCAGAGGGGTCTGAAATTTGTGTGACCATTCTAGATCATCCGGGGAAGGCCAATGTTATGGTCGATGCTTTGAGTAGTAAGACTCCTAGCATAGGGAGTCTTGCATCACTTAGTATTTAGGAGATACCGTTGGCTAGAGATGACCATTTGTTAGCAAATATTTTATTCTGGTTACAAATATCAGATGAAAGTGATGGGATGATTGCTTTTATTGAGGCTCGATCTTCTTCAGTCGAACAGATTTGTGCCCACCACTATGATGATAAGAAATTATGTCACATTCAGGACAAAGTATTGAGAGGGGAAGCCAAGGAGGTCGTCCTTTATTCTTATGGTGTCTTGAGGATCAGAGGAAGTATTGGTGTAACCAATACGGGTGAGTTGACTAGACTGATTCTTGAAGAGGCCCAATTCTTTATATTCCATCCATCTGGGAGCGGTGAAAATATATCATGATTTGACTCAGAATTACTGGTGGTGTGGGATGTAGAGAGATATTTCGGTGAAAATATATCATGATTTGACTCAGAATTACTGGTGGTGTGGGATGTAGAGAGATATTTCAGACTTTGTATTTAAGTGTTTGACTTTCCAAAAGGGTAATTGTGAGCACCAACATCCTTGGGGTGTATCTCAAAGGATGCCTATTCCTACTTGGAAGTTAGAGCGGATCACTATGGACTTTGTTGTGGGTTCGCCTACCACAGTGGGTGGTTATGACTTTATTTGGATTTTTTTGACAGGGTGACCATGTCTACCCACTTCATTCCGGTTCGGATGAAATATGTGGCAGAGAACTTAGCCGAGGAGTACAATTTTTCACCCTCAGACAGATGGTCAGACTAAACAGATGATTCAGATATTGGAGGACATGCTTAGACATTGTGTTGTCAATTTCTGTGCTAGATGAGATCACCATTTTCCCTTAGCAGAGCTTGCCAACAACAAAAGCTATCACTCTAATATTTAGATGGCCCCATTTTGATAGGTTGGTTCGATTCAGCGGAGATGGACTCTTTGCATACAAACTTGCTTAGAGATGATATGGAGCAAGTCTGTATGATTCAGTATAGACTATTGACAGCACAGAGTCAACAAAAGAGTTATGCAGACTAGAGAGTTAGAGTCATTGATTTATAAGGGACAATTATGTCTGGCTTAGAGTGTCACTAATGAAGGGTATGATGCAGTTCGACAAGAAGGGCAAGCTTAGCCCTAGATTTGTTGGACCTTTGATATTTTGAGCCGAGTGAGAGAGGTGGCCTATAAGTTTGCCTTGCCACCTCGTTTGTCGGCAGTTCATCTATTTTCCATGTCGTCATGCTACAGAAGTATATTTCGGATGAATCTCATGTACTTTCACATGATTTTGTGGACGTGGGTCTAGATATGACATTTGAGGAGGAGCATATAGCTAATTGGATAGGTAGGTTCCAAAGCATAGGACCAAGGATATTAGGTGCAGTGGAAGCACCGTTCAGTGAGAGAAGCAACTTGGGAGACAGAGTCTGACATGCGCGGCAAAATATCCTAAGCTTTTTGAAGCTCTAGGTACTTTCATTCACTCTATGTTCGAGGACGAACATAATGTTCAGTGGTGGATAATGTAATAACCTGAAAGGTCATTTTTTTTGGAAATGTTGATTATTCGTTTGACTAGATTTAATCAATTGATAGGTAAATTATAGATAATTGAATTAAGCAATAGTTAATGGGCTAAGTGATCATTTATTTAACATCCTATACCATTAACCCCATGTATTTAAAATAATTTAGTGGATTTTGTTAGTTTTAGTAAACCATTAATAATAATTTTTTTTAAAAAGAGTCAGAAAACACACAAGGAAAAAGGAAAATAGCAGAAGCGGCATTGAAACTAAGAAAATGAATTGCTTCAGGCAACGTTGAGTGAAACTTCAATTTGTATGTTGAAGATGATTGTTGCATATATGTATACATATATAAATATTAAATTAGGGATAAAGAATAAAGAATTTCCCCTTAAATTTGTCGGTTTTACGGATTCACAATATCATTTATGTACCCTAAATTCCTTACAGTTTATGGCTATAAGTAATTAAACTATTTATTTTGTAATGAATGTCCTTTCTAAAATTAAAAGAAAAGACATAAAGTCATCACTGAATTATCTCGGATTTGTAAAAAGATACTTTAACTTAGCAACTGTCCTACTATACTACTAAATAATTTTTAACATATATTATTATACAATTTTTCTATCAGCCCCAAGTTTTAAGAAGCAAGTGTATTCACACACCAATCATTATATGACACATGTTAATGCACAAATTTTAACTTTAACCTCCAACTTTCATAATGCACAAACAAGCACTTTAACTATCCAACTTTTAAATAAATAAACACATGAGTCCTACATGGCACAATACACGAGGACACCACGTAGGATAAAAAAAATAACATGTAGGATGACATGTAGGACATGTGTGTCTATTTTTTCAACTTTATACAAGTTTCAGTGTCTACTTCTGCACACCCAAAGTTGAAGGGCATAAATGTGATTCGAAGCCAAGTTAAAGGGTGTATTTTCTTATCATTTTTTTTTACTTTATTTCTCTCTCTTACTTTTTGACTTGTAATTTTGATTTATCTTAAATTTCATTTCATATCCCACCTCCCACTTTCAAATGATTCATTCTTCTTCTGGTCAAATTCTTTATAGAATTCATATTATTTTTTTATACTTTATTTAATTATTGATAGCAAAATTAATTATTTTTCTAAAACAATTTAGAAGGTATCATAAACTACTTATTTTCATATCAATTCAAAATCAGAAATATTAATTTTAAAAAAATTAATTAATTTCCAAAAAATTGAAAGAACTTTATTGAAAATATGATACTTCCTAATCATATTGAAATCTAATGGGTTTATCAAATCGTTCAAAATTTAAGAAAAATATTTGGATAAACTTTTAAAATTAAAGAGCGTAAAACTAACAGTAATAAAAAAAGGAAGGTGAAGCTGTGGTAAGAATGATGACATCGAAAGTAAGAAGCTTTAATGGATGGAGATGAGAATGGATTTTTGAAGAAGAAAGAAGAAAAAAGAAAGACAAAGAAAAAATAAAAAGGAAAAAAAGTTAAAATAACAAGAAAAATAAGAAAATATATTTTATAATATAATATTTATAAAAAATTAAATTATATTATTTATTATCGGTTGCTCACTCTCTTTGAAAGAGTGCACACCACTCTCTATGTCAGGTGGACGAAAAATGATATAATTATACATATTATAAATTGTTTAGTGGGATAATAGGACGATTGCAAAGTTAAGGTGTCTTTTTGAACCATCGAAACAACTTCAGTGTTGACTTTTTGTCTTTTCTCCTAGAATTAATCATTGGAGAATTCATATTGTTACATTATATATTAAGAATTAAATGATTCTTGGGGGAAAAAGAGGATAAGGTCGTTGTCTGTTATTGTATTACTTTGGTGTGCTATAAATGGGTGAGTACAAATTTATGGATGGCATTAGAGAAATCAATGACATATAAAATAATAAAATTAGGCACTTGAAATATTAGATTGGAAACTTAAGTATATTGCTGCATGTTTGTTAAAACAGTTGGTGACTACATTATGGATATATTAGGCATGTTTTGGGGATTAAATGAATAGGAATATGTGGTCCAATGATTGGCCATAATGAGCCAATCATTGGTTTCTACAAAGAGTGTGCTTAAAATAATGAAGAAAATAGTTTTTCTGGATACTGTTCCTAAATTAGTCGGGTGGAAATTTATATTTTTAATTATTATATTATGATTCATGTTTTGATATATTTGTGTGTGTAAAAAAATATTAGTTGTATGAAATTTTGTGAGTAGCATTCGGATTATGATATAGGAAACTTGGGATTTAACTCTAGACTTGAAAATTTGAAAATATGATAGTTGAAATATTAATTGGCTTCAAGAATTAGGAATTTGATTATAAATTTGAGTGAACTTTTTGGTCAAGGTTAAAAATAATGTATGTTTTGTTGTTTTTTTTGAAATCTTCTTGTGATTATTTACTTGAATAGATTATATTTCTTTGAATGCTCGGCGAAAAGGGAAGGCTCAAGTCCGGAGGTGATTGTTTGTCTATTTGAGGCAAGTGGATTTCTAAACCCTTTTAAAGGTGTGGAATTCGAAGCAAAAATATATTTCTAAACACTTGTTAAGTTTGTGAAATTCGTGCATTTCCTTGTGATATACATTTGCGAGTAATTGTTACAACCCAAAGTACCCCTTAGGCATAACCGACGTCGTCGTCCTCTAAGAGGACTAAGACAAGCCCTTAGCATACATCATAGCACGTCATAGGTCAAAAATGCGGAAAAATTAAAAACTTTTCATTTATATATACTTCATGAGGTTTACATTGACCTCTCACATATAAATCTTACTTAGGCTTCTCGCATAGACAAGATAACCAACATATAGAAATTTAGTCTAATGCTTTGTCTCACATTAAGCCATCTATAAGTGAATCACAATAGTTTGGGTATAGCCCTTAGTCTATTACAATATGCCCATATAAGTTACAAGAAAATCTCAACATGAGAATGGAATAATTGTCTCAAAACATAGACAAAACGAATAAGGATTGATGAGTGGCTCTATCCTCGGAACACATGAGGACTCACCAATTGACTTAGGAAAGATCCAAGTCTTTCTCCAATAGCCACGATCTCCTCATGGCCCGAACCTAAAATGTTTGGAAAAAAAGGAGATAATATGGGTCAGTACAAACCTATTGTACTAAGTATGACTCCTATGCACAAAATCATCAATACATGAGAAAAAGACAACTTAGTCAAAATCACGCATTCTATCAATTTAACTGAACATGCATATATAAGAAGCATAATTAATTAATTCAACATAGTAGTAACAAACACATAGATCACCCAAGCAATACTTGTGCAATGTAAAAGATAGAACCCCATAATCCTAACCAAGGCTAAATATCACATTAAGCAATCCACTTCATACTTACAACATATTCTCATAATTCGTCATAACATGATAAATACATGAATACTAATCATATCTTAAAAACATAATCATAATCATTGTCATAATCATAAAAGAACACTACTAGGACCATCCCTTAGAATCCCACGTGTTCCATGAGTGCGAGAAGTCTCATATGCTCCCTCACCCTTTGTAGTAGCCTTCAAGACAACCCTAATAAGAGTTCACATACTTAACTTTTTTATTTACTTTTACATTAGGGGAAGAAGTGCAATAATCTACATGAGACCACGTGAGCTACATGGAATTCGGTGTTCTACTTCTACAACGAAAAGAGAGGGTTAACACTTGCCTAAGGCGTAACCATTCATACGTAGCTATCTAGGTGGATCCACTAAGCTAGAGTCCTATGTGGAAACGTAATTAAGGGTAAAGAAGATTATTGCAAGAAAACTTGACTCACTAACGTGGAGGTTTCCATCTCATGAGAAAACTCATAATTAGGGAATCTAGATTTACTAACGTGAGGAAGCCCATCTGGGAGGCTAGACTTACTAACGTGAGACCTCCATCTCATTAACATGCCCTTTCGGTGCTAAGAAATTGTTCCGTTTAGTAATAATATTATTTCATCATACAAGTTCACATTAGTCTCTTCTAGACTCCTATGTTAACATCTTATCATATCTAGCTCATAGGTCATCGCAAGTGAGAACAATCCTTTCACTTTAGACACCATGTCATAAGTGAGTAAACCTTTCCCTTATCACTTTATTATAATCATGAGAAAAACTTTCAATCATATAATAATCATACCATAACATACTTGCATAATTCATAACCAATTCAACAGTCTAGGTTTAAGGATGAGGAATACTTAACATCAACATCACAACCACACACTAGACCTAGAAGCATTACTTTCTATGTGACTCATAATTCATAATTGAATCCAAATCAACATACCTCATTGCCCTTCCAAGAACCTCCATACTTCCATTACCACGAATACACAACCAATTACATAAACAAAGTAAATTCAAGAAGCAAGTACATAATAAACAACAATGTAGTCAATCTACAGTTCATACTCTTCACAATTCACCATATCAATTCAAGGTTTTTATAAAATTGTCGAAAAGACATGGGTCTTGGGAAATATCATAGGAAATCATCAAATAACCATCAATATATGCTTAAACAACATTAATTTATCATAATTTATCGCAATTGATTCATAATTTCGTTTTTCAAAGAAGACTCATGTGTAGAAGAAAAATCTAGATTTGGGGAATTTAGAAATCATCTTTTGGAGGTACCTCTTGGGGAAAAGGATCCCAAGAGTTAAACAAACCATACCATAAAGATGATAAAGCCACGAATTTTTGTTGGAAACTTGAAGGCTTGTTCTTCATCTTGAAGCTCCAATGGTCTTCAATGGAGGTTTGGAGGAAGGAAGAATTTGAGAGAGATGTGGGTGCTTTCTTATTTCAACTTTTGAGACTTGATTTGGGTGTAAAAGGTGACCTAAAAATGACCCCAAGACCTTATATTGTCACCCATTAAATTATCCAAAAGACCCTCAGTTAAATGGGACTTTTTGTTAAGTCAAAATATTAAAAATATGACTTTTACGAATATGGAACTTTGTTGCGCATCGCGGGGTTAATTCCAGATTTATTTTTGAAAATCCAGGTTGACGCATTGGACCTCGTGTAGTCCCCGCATTTTGAGGCCATTTTTGAATCCCTGCGTGATGGCTGCGCGTCGCGCAGCAGCCACCAAATTCTGGTTGCACACAGGCTGCTTTGGCAGCCTGCTCTCCCATGTTTGGGTCCTCCCAAAGGACCCTTCCGGTTGTCCTTGGGGTGCCATGAATGTATGTGTTGATCCTCTATATTCTATTTTACCTATTTAAAGTCTTTTAACAAGTTTTGTACTTCATATGAGCCTCTCTAATCTTCACCAAACATAAGGACGTTAACTAGTTCAATTTATCTAGTTCCAGGATGTTAAGGTCTTTTTATAATGATATGGCACCATTACTTCTCAAATAAGTTATTTACACTTATTTAGGTCTAAAATCATCATTACTCAAAATATAAGTCTCTATTATAAGTCATGGAATTTCCGGGGTGTGTCAATACTCCCCCTCTTAGGAACATTCGTCCACGAATGACACTCTAGACCTTTATATGAGACGAAGAGACTCAAGACTAGCAGCCCAACCAACAACAATACATATATAAAAAATGAGTCACAGCTCATTGGAGGAATAGTTCACTCCTTTCAACATATACTCATAGCAATAACACATAGGAACTTAATCCACAACATACCATATACATAAACTCAACTTCTTTTCATATCACATGATGAGGAACTACCTTCTCCATTTCAATACGAGCTCAATATGAACACCAAAGTTGTCATGCTGATTTCTTATCAAGACAATATCAATTATGTGCAATACAACTTCCATGAATACTTATAGCACACCACACATATCAAGTGAAATCCAAACCATAAAAAACATATTTCATGGAAAGAAAGGAACTCAACTTAGGCATGAATTTCTACTATAATATGCACACATGTAGAAAAAAAACATGATAAGTTCTACTTTATTTATAATAGACATATAAGGAACTACTAACCTCAATCTTGGCTAGGGGTGAGGGGGAAAAGATGAGGATAGCGGGACTTCATGTCAGCCTCGGACTCCCATGTTGCTCCCTCAACAACGTGGTTCCTCTATAGAAATTTTACGGAGGCAACCTCCTTACTACTCAATTCCTTAACTTGGTTATCCTAAATCTTAATCGGGACCTCTTCATAAGAAAGATCCTCCTTTACCCCTAAACCTTCTAGAGGAAGAATGGAAATCGGATCATCTATAAACTTTTTAAGCATAATAACATGGAACACCAGATGAATCATGACCAACTCATTTGGAAACTTCAACTCATCAGCGACACTTCCAACTCACTTCAAAATTTCATACGGCCCACATAACGAAGACTAAGTTACCCCTTCTTTCCAAACTTCATCACCCCTTTCATGAGTGAAATTTTGAAATAGACTCAATCTCCTACTTCGAATTCAACATCCCTATTTCTAATGTAGGCATAATATTTTGCCGACTTTGAGTCATTTTTAATCTATCCCCTATAACCCGAACCTTCTAGAGGGCTTCATACACCAAATTGGGACCAAGTAGAGAAAACTCACCTACCTCATACCACCCAACCGGGGATCTACACCTTTTCCCATAAAGTGCTTCGAAGGGTGCCATTGAGATAGTCGAATGGTAGCTATTCTTGTAGGAGAACTCTATCAAGGGTAAGTTGTCATCCCAATTACCCTTGAAGTCAATGACACATGCCCTCAACATATCTTCAAGAGTTTGAATAATGCGTTCCACTTGACCATCCGTCTTGGGATGAAAACCAATCCCACATTGGAAAGCTTTGCAAAATGGGAGGTAAATTGAGTACTTCTATCCGAAATATGAAAAAATGGGCTCCAATAAACTTCACTATCTCTTTGATGTACAATTTGGCATAATCTTCCGTCGAATATGTGACTTTGACGGGAAGGAAATGTGCGGACTTGGTTATCCTTTCCACAATGATCCATATCGAGTCATGTTGTCTTCTAGTACGAGGCAACCCTACTACGAAGTCCATGTTAATATCATCCCATTTCCATGTAGGAATATCTATATTTTAAGGTCAAGCCACCTGGCCGTTGATGCTCCGCCTTGACTTGTTGGCAGTTTGGACACATAGCAACAAAATCAGTTATATCCCTTTTCATACAATTCCACCAATAAATTTCTCATAAGTCGCGGTAACATCTCTGTGGCACCTGGATTGGTGGAATAGAGGGATTCATGAGCCTCTTCCATGATCAATTCCCTTAAGCCATCCACATTCGGCACACAACCTTCCTTGGTTTATAAGCACCCCATCTTCTCCTTGAGAGAAAGATTCATTAGACTTACTAAGGACCGTTTCTTTCAACTCCATCAATAGAAGATCAAGGTGTTGTTTGGATATCATCCCGACCCGTAAAGATGACTTAGAGTTGTGGAGAACCACGAAACCACCCTTCGGAGAGTCTTCTAGTCGAACCCTCGATTGATCCAACATATGAACCTTTTTCACTAACTTCTTTTTATCATCAACCACGTGAGCCATACTACCCATGCACATTCGGCTTAGTACATCCACAACCACATTAGCTTTCCCGGGATGGTAAAGGATGCTCTATCATAATCCTTTAAAAGTTCTAACCACATTATTTGGCGTAGATTCAAGTATTTTTGATTTAATACATATAGTAGACTCTTATAATCGGTGAACAAATCAATATGTACCCCATAGAGATAGTGTCTCCAAATTTTCAAGGAAAATACTATGGACGCAAGCTCAAGATCATGAGTCGGGCAATTCTTCTCATGTTGCTTGATTTGACTCGAGCCATGCACTATGACTTTCCCATGTTGCCTGAGCACATATCCTATACCTACTCGGGAGGCATCATAATAAACCCCAAACCCTTTGGTATCCTCCAGTAAGGTCAATACCGGAGTGGAGGTGAGTCTATATTTCAATAATTGGAATATCTTTTCACATGGTTCCGACCATTTGAATTTGGACTTATTTTGGGTTAAGGCCGTTGATGGAGATGCGATATATGAAAATCCCTCAATAAACTTTCTATAGTAATTGGCCAACCGTAGAAAACTTTGGATTTCGGTAGGACTCAAAGGTCTAGGCCAACTTTTGACCACTTTCGTCTTCCTCAGATCAACCTCACCCCTTCACTAGAGACAATGTGACCAAGAAAGTTAACTGATCGCAACCAAAACTCACACTTTCTAAACTTAGCAAAAAGTTGGTTATCCTTGAGAACTTGCAAAACTAGTCTCAAGTGTCTTATATGATCATTCTCACTCCTAAAGTATATCAAAATGTCATCAATGAAGACAATCACAAACAAATCAATATCTTTCTAAAAACTCAATTCATAAGGCCCATGAAGGCTGCAGGGACATTTTTAGACCAAATGATATCACTAGGAATTCAAAGTAACCATATCTTGTTCGGAATTCTGTTTTTGGAATATCAACCTTCCTCACTCTATGTTGATGATAACCGGACCTCAAGTCAATCTTTGAAAAGTAACTCACTCCTTGGAGTTTATCAAACAAGTCACTAATCCTAGGGAACGGTACTTGTTCTTTATGGTAACTTTGTTTAGTTGACGATAGTCGATGCACATTCCCAACAATCCATCCTTCTTCTTTACAAATAATACCGGAGCACCCCATGGAGATATGCTCGGTTGAATAACGACCTTATCTAACAAATCTTTGAGTTGAGACATTAGCTCCTTCAATTTGGTCGGGGGCATCCAATAAGGAGGGATTGAAATAGGTTGTGTATCCGTCAATAAATCTATGCCGAAGTCAATATCCCGTTTGAGAGGAATTCTGGGAAGGTCATGAGGAAAGACCTCCGAAAATTCCCTCATTACGGGTACCAACTCTATAGAAGAGACATCTGATTCAAGATCCCTAACTCTTACTATGTGGTAGAGACAACCCTTTGCAATCAATTTGCAAGCTTTTAGACATGGAATAATCTTACCCCTAGGATTTGATTTTCCTCCGTTCCACTCAAAAATGGGTTCATTTGAAAATTGAAATTTGACTACCCTTGTCCTACAATCAGTAGAGGCAAAGCAAGCAAGCAACCAATCAATTCCCAATATGACATCAAATTATAGCATATCAAGTTCTATCAAGTCAACTAATGTAACTCTATTGGGAAAGGAAATAGGACAACCTTTATAGACTTTATTAACCACCACGGAATCACCCACTAGGGTGGGAACCAAAAAATATTATTCGTCTAATATGTCAGGTAGTATTTCAAATTTCATAGATACAAGAGGGGTCACAAATGACAATGTAGCTCCCAGATCCAACAAAGCATATGCATCAAAAGAAAATAATTGTAACATACCGGTAACCATGTCCGGCAAGCTCTCTTGATCACCTCGGGACTGGAGAGCATAAAAGTGATTCTTTTTAGGAGCATGTGGATTTGGGGCACTTTCTTGAGCTAAATCAATTTCCCTTCCTTGAGTCTTCATCATAGGGAAATCTCTATTCCTGTGACTACTCTTGCCACAACCATAGCAATTACCCGTGCCAACTAGGCACTTATCATCATGTTTTCTACAACATTTTGAACAAAGAGGCTTCTCAACATAAGAACCACCACCTTTCCCCTCTTGGGGATTGGGAGTAGACACCTTACTCTTATTAACCCTTGGAGAATTAGGAGAGCCTTTGTTGGAATATCTCCTTTTGAACCTTTGTTTTATCTTGCACCTCAAATTTAGTTTTGGAAGAATTCCCATCTTCAATTCTTACCTTCTTCAACTCCCTACCAACTTGCTTAAGCTTTTGCTCCTCAATTTGTTTGTCATTAAATGTCCATGCTAGGAATAAACATAGTTGAACTACATTCATTCACCACAAGATCGGATATCCCCATAATAAATATGTTCATTTTAGCTCTAGAATCCCCAACCATAGTAGGAGTATGCTTAGATAGTTGAGTGAACTTGAGGATATACTCCTTCACTCTTATGCCCCCTTGACGAAGGTTGATGATTTCTTGCATTTTTCTCTCCCTTAGTTCCAAGGGGAATACGTATCAAGGAAAGCCATTTTGAAAGCTCCCCGAGTAATCCGGCCTTCTCTAACCGGCCTCTCATCCTTCCATTGCTCATATCAAACTTGAGCCACATCTTTGAGTTGGTAGGCGGCTAGTTCCGCTTTTTCTTTAGAAGACATACCTATAGCATCAAGAACTTTGCCACTTCATCAATAAACCTTTGTGGGTCCTCCTCCAGCTTAGAACCATAGAAAGTAGGAACTAGCATTTGGGTTCACTTGCACCCTTGCATCCCTAGCAACTTGGGTAGACAACACTTGAGTCAAGCTACGAATGGCTTACCTTATCTCAACATTAAACATAGCCCCTTCTTCGATAGGAACTTGAGGGTTTTGAGGAGCTTAAGGGGGAACCTCCTCTTTCAAATTTCCTCTCCCGCCCTTCGAGCATTTTTCCTCCTTGTATTCATTTCCTATAAGCACAATAAAAAGATAAGAAGAAAGGATTAGAGAGAGTTAAGACTCTTAGGCACGACTAATGAATAACAAGAGAGTGAAAGTTCCTAAGCATAGCATAGTCTCTCATTCAAAAGTGTGGCGCTTTAAAATTATGAATATGACCCTACATAGATGTGGTTTAGTGAGACATCAATCCTAAGATTTCTCAACCTCATGCTATGATACCAAGCTTGTTACCACCCAAAGTACCCCCTAGGCGTAACCGGCATCATCGTCCTCTAAGAGGACTAAGGCAAGCCCTTAGCATACATCATAGCCTGTCATAAGTCAAAAATGCAGAAAATTTAAAAAAATTCATTTATATATACTTCATCAGGTTTAAATAGACCTCTCACATATGAAGCCTACTTAGGCTTCTCGCATAGACAACATAACCAACATATAGGAATTTAGTCTAATAATATGTCTCACATTAAACCATCTATAAGGTGAATCACAATAGCTTGGGCATAGCCCTTAGTCTATTACAATATGCCCATATAAGCTACAAGAAAGTATCAACGTGAGAATGGAATAATTGTCTCAAAACATAGACAAAACTAATAAGGCTTGATGAGTGGCTCTATCCCCCGAATCTCATGAGGACTCACCAATTGACTTAGGAAAGATCCAAGTCTTCTTCTCCAATAGCCACGAATCTCCTAAATGGCCCGAACCTAAAATGTTTGGGAAAAAGGGAGAAAATATGGGTTAGTACAAACCACATGTTCTAAGTATGACTCCTATGCACAAAATCATCAATGCATGAGAAAAGGACAATTTAGCCAAAATCATGCTTTCTATGAATTTAACTCAACATGCATATATAAGAAGCATAATAAGTCAATTCAACATAGTAGTAACCCAATACATAGATCACCCAAGCAATACTTGTGCAATACCAAATACAGAACCCCATAATCCTATCCAAGGCTAAATATCACATTAAACAACCCACTTCATAGTTACAACATATTCTCATAATTCATCATAACATGATTAAAACATGAATACTACTCATAGCTTATGAACATAATCATAATCATAATTATAGTCATAATCATAAAAGAACACTACTAGGACCATCCCTTAGAAATACCACATGTGAAATGAGTGAGAGAAGTCACATACCCTCCCTCACCCTATGTAGTACACTTCAAGACAACTCTAATAAAAGTTCACATACTTAACTTTTTCACTTACTTTAACATTAGAAAAAGAAGTGCAATAACCAACATGAGACCATGTGATCTACATGGAATTCGGTGTTCTACTCCCACACCAAAAAGAGAGGGTTAACACTTGTCTAAGGTGTAACCATTCGTACGTAGCTATCTAGGTGGATCCACTAAGCTAGAGTCCTATGTGGGCATATATTTAAGGGTCAAGGAGATTATTTCTAGAAACCTTGACTTACTAACGTAGAAGTTTCAACCTCATGAGACAACACATAATTAGGGAATCCGGACTTACTAACGTCAGGAAACCCATCTGGGAGGCCGAACTTACTAAAGTGAGACCTCCATTCATTTACATGCCCTTTCGGTGCTAAGCAATTATTACCTTTAGTAATCATATTATTTCATCATACAAGTTCACATTAGTATGTTATAGACCCCTATGTAAACATCTTATCATATCAATCTCATAGGTCATCACAAGTGAGAACAATACATTCACTTTAGACACCACCTCATAAGTGAGTAAACCTTTCACTTATCACTTTATTAGAATCATTAGAACTACTTTCAATTATATAATAATCATACCATAACATACATGCATAATTCATAACCAATTCAATAGTCTAGGGTTAATGATGATTTAACTTAGCATCAATATAACAACCACACATTAGACCTAGAAGCATTATTATCTAAGTAACTCATAATTCATAATTAAATCCAAGAAGAACCAATCAACATACCTCACTGCCCTTTAAAGAACCTCCATGCTTCCATTAACAAGAATACATAATCAATTACATAAACAAGGTAAATTCATGAAACAATTACATAATTAACAACAATGTAGTCAATATACATGTTCATACTCCTCATAATTCACCATAGCAACTCAAGATTTTCATGAAATTGGGGAAGACATGGGTCTTGGAAAATATCATATGAAATCATAAATTAACCATCATTATATACTTAAACAAAATTAATTCATCATAATTTATCACAATTGATTCATAATTTTATTTTTCAAAGAAGACCCATGTATAGAAGAAAAACCTAGATTTGGGGGATTTAGAAATCATTTTTTGGAGGAACCTCTTGGGGAAAAGGACCCAAAAGTGAAATAAATCATACCTTAAAGATGATAAATCAAAGAAATTTGGTTGGAAACTGAAGTCTTGATCTTCTGCTTGGAGCTCCAATGGTCTTCAATGGAGGTTTGGAGGAAGGGAGAATTTGAGAGAGATGTGGGTGATTTTTGATTTCAACTTTTGTGACTTGATTTGGGTGTTACAATAGACCTAAAAATTACCCCAATACCTTATGTAGTCACCCATTAAATTACCCAAAAGGCCCCTCACTTAAATGGGTCTTTTTGTGAATTCAATATGTTCAAAATACAACTTTTACGAATTTGGAATTTTGTTGCGCGTCACGGGGTTAATTCCAGATTTATTTTTGAAAATTTAGTTTGAGACACTGGACCTCATGTAGGCCCTGCGTCGTGAGGAAATTTATTGAATCCCTGTGTGATGGTTGCGCATCGTGCAGCAGTGACCAAATTCTGGTTGCATGCAAGCTGCTTTGACGGCCTGCTCGTCCATGTTCATGTCCTTCACAAGGACCCTTTAGGTGGTCCTTGGGGTGTTGTGACTGTACGTTTTGACAATATTTACTACTTTTACCTATTTAAAGTCATTTACAAGTTTTGAACTTCATATGACCCTCCCAAATCTTCACCAAACATAGGGACGTTAACTAGTTTAATTTTGCTAGTTTCACGTTAAGGCCTTTATTTAATTTTATTGCCCAAATACTTATCAAACAATTTATTACACTTATTTATTTCTAAAATCATCATTACTCACCATATAAGGCTCTAGTATAAGTCATGGAATTTCCAGGGTGTGTCAGTAATGGCAATTAGTGATGGGTTGATTTGTCTATGTTTATTAATTCAAATGATCGAAAGAGGGTATTAAAAATGTGATGTGATTTATTATTGATGTGTATCACATTGCATTGTTGTGAACTGTGTCTTGTTATGAAAATAGTTATTTCCTCATTATTTGTTTAAACATGTCATCTGCATTGCATCTGAGACTTGGTTGTGATAAGTGTTATGCGATAAGGGGAGGTACCATTTCGAGGGTCGTATCACGCGCCTCGATGGATATTATATTTAGAGGGACGTATTGCGCACCGCGGTGGTTACTATTATCGAAGGTTGTATCGCACGCTTTAATGGACGAATGGACATATATGTCCCCCATGGGTCCCACATTGAGAGACAGTGGGTGTGTATCATTAGGTCATACATGCATTTTTGTACTTGACATTGCATTTCATGGCATTTCAAATTTTAATTATTGTTGAACTTGAACTTGGGCTTAGCTGATCTTATGAGTGTTTTTGTGTGAAACTTGTAATTGATGAATATTGAGTTGTTATTGAGAATATGTAGTCTGATAGAGTGTTTTTATTGAGTTGTGTACCTTGTAAACTGTGAACTATTAGGTTGGGCTGATTTTATAAAATTTGTAGTGGAGGTTCAGATAGGGTTTAAAGAATATCCGTATTCTGTTCCCTTAGATTATGTTTAGGGGTTTGCTTGTTGCGTACCATGCGGTTTAGTACTAACCCTTACTTCTACAAATTTTTGTAGGTTACAATCCTGGATCTTTGTGATACCTCCTATTCTCTTGAATTTTGAGGCATTTTGTGGAGATTTTGAGGTAGCTATTGTCATCTCAGCAGCCTTCTTATTCCTCTTTATGATTTTATTTTTACTTGAAAGACTACGTCATTTGACACTTTATGTATTATTTCAATTCTAGTATTTACATTAGAGACTTGTGCACATGACAACTAGGTTTTGGGGATTGAAGTATGTTGACTTGTTTTCCGTATTAGTAATTGTTGTTGGGCTTTTGTTTAACTTCTACACTTTATCAAAATTATTGGGTTTAAGCTGACTTTTCTTGGTGGGATAAGACGATTGACATTACATTCATTTTTGTGTCGTGACAAAATGGTATTAGAGCCCCATGTTCATAGGTCTTGCGTGTGTACAAGTCTATCCGTACGGACACATCTGTAGTTATCTCTTATGTGCTATAAAGACAATTAGAAAACTTTCTTTTTGTTCATTCTTTCTCATGGTGCATGATTACCTTCTTTAGTACTGAGATATTGTATACTCTTGTATCCATTTTTGGGTCATGACAAAGATATTAGAGAATCTTCATGATAATTAAAAAACAGAAACGAAAAAATTCAGTATTACAATTATTATGAAAGTAGATCTTATGAATATACGGCAAGAGAGTCAACTTTAAAATTACGACACATAAAAAATCAGATCGAAAATGAGACCTATAAGTAGGAGCCTTATATTACTGTTTTTTTCCATTCCATCACTCATTTTAGCAACATTTGCCTTGCTTCTTAATTGATTCAAATAAGTTATGTAGCTATGAGTTAATCAACAAGATCTTAATAATTATCTTTATCGTCTTCCTCTAGTGGAGGAACGTTGAAATCTGGAAAAAAATCAGTAATGTTGATGTACTCATAGCTGATTAATTAATTTGAAAGAATTAAGAAACAAGACTAGTGTTACTAATGAGTGATAGGATGGAAAAATCAGTATAGTAAGACTCCTATTTATAGCTCTCGCACAAGAAAGTTGGTTCTTTGCCTAACATTTATAAGATCTACTTTTCATAATTATAGTAATTTTATTAAAATTTATACTTTGCTAAATATTCTTTACAAAGCAATTTATTAAGGAATAAAACATCAATCAGTTCAAATTAAATGTAAACTGATAAGAATAATTGAATATAATTGTTATAATATTTTTGCTTCATTACTGCAAATTTTTTGACGTCAT
Organism: Solanum pennellii; assembly: GCF_001406875.1. Classification (NCBI taxonomy): domain Eukaryota; kingdom Viridiplantae; phylum Streptophyta; class Magnoliopsida; order Solanales; family Solanaceae; genus Solanum; species Solanum pennellii. The sequence continues at coordinate 24,118,310 of NC_028647.1, read as the reverse complement.
CATGTAGCGTCACCTGATATAGCAAGTTGTGATCTTTTTACATAGAGTTTATGTTTTGGACATTGTCGATGTACAACTTTTTATACAATCAAGTGATTCCAAGTGTAATATATATAGTTTGTTGTATAAATTAATTTTTAAATGACCAAAAAAAATTAGAAAACTAAATACTAATAATAACAAAGACACAAAAAGTTTTTCCAATTGTATTAATTAACATATGATGTTTTTGATTCATGGGTTTCAATTCCCAACAATGTAATTCTTCAACATTAAAATTTCTTCGTAATTGAAATATGTTTTTCATTTAAGTATTTTTTTTCTCTGAAATCATCTTAAATCAATCAATGTAATTGTTCCATATCTGATATTATGATTATTAAAAAATAATTATTCAAGGTTTCCTACATCTAATCATTGGAAACATGTAGTGGCAACACTATTTTATATTAACAATGTTTTAGAGTGCTCCCTTTATAAGTACTTCTGGTAAACGAAAAATAAAATAAAAAACATATTGAGTAGAGGAGAATTATTCAATTATTTATGTACATACATATATATATATATATATATATTGTTTTATATACAAAAGTAATTTTAAAAATAGACTGAACCACATGAATATTTTGTATAACTTTGATCGACATATATATATATATATAGACACAGTAGAACAACATTGAATTTATGTCACACTTTAAAATGTATACTTCTTCTCTAATAGTTATGTACGAAAATTGTATGTATATAAAAAATTTAATTATTAGGGACAAATCATTTTATCATTTATAAATCATATTTGATCACAAAAACTTGTGTGATGAAAAGAATTTCAGTTTTCCGTCAACAGTAAACGTGTCTCTAAATATATATAAAAATGATTTAGTGCTAAGCCGGTAATGAAGTTCCATTAACTACAAAATAAGAAAATAGTCCCAAAATGCATTGCACTTATTAAAAGTGTAATCTTATGTACTTGATAGTTTTGTTTCGTCGCTAAAAATTAATAACACCGATAAAACTATTTAGTCACTAATTATATTATTTTATTAGTTACATTACCAATTGTTACTAAAGGATCAGCATGTCTCATTTTGTAAATATATTTACTAATCTTTTGCATTTGAGACACCTTGTTATAATCTACGTTAGGGAATTATATTTTTTCATACTAGACAACTTTCGATTTGTCTTCAAGGTTTCAGAAGGTTTTTATTGTATGTATAGTTTTGATTCGCTTCATTTTTGTCACTTTACTCATTATAACTACTATTTATATTCTATCCTGGTATCCATTACTTGTTATTCTAGGTAGAGGTAGGCTTAAAATATTGTGGGTTATAGTAAACTTTATCATCACACGAGAAGTTGGATCGTAACAATATCTATAGACTTCCAATGCGTTTCCTTTCATTTTCAATTTTTTAAATTATCAGTAGTTTTAATATCCCCTAACTATGCCTATTTATTACTGGTTGTCGCATCAATACTTAAGGGGGTGTAAAGACTATAAAATAAATAAGTTCAACGGACAATTAAGGTTTCTTATAATGCACAGTGCCCATTTTCTTTTGTTCTTGTAATTTTATAACCAAAACAAGGAATATTATTGAAACAAAAATATGAAAATAGCTACAACAATAAAAAACAATTAACACCAGAAAGTATCTATAAAAAATATGTGTTAAAAACATAAAAGTAAGTAACTAGAGAATCTTCGCGTTAACGAAAAATAGAAAAGAAAAATTCACTATTAAACTATTATGAAAAGTAGACCTTATGAATATTAGGCAAGATATTAAACTTTAGAACTACGACAAATAACAAATTAGATTTAAAATGAGACCTATAAGGAGGAGTCTTATATCATTGATTTTTCAATCCCATCACTCATTTAGCAACACTGTTCTTGCTTCTTAATTCTTCCAAATTAATTTTGTCGCTATAAGTTAATCAACAAGATCTTAATAATTATCTTTATCATCTTCCTCTGGTGGAGGAAGGTTGAAATCTGGAAAAAAAAATTAGTAATGTTGATGAACTCATAGCTGATTAATTAATTTAAAAAATTAAGAAACAAGATTAGTGTTACTAAATGAGTGATGGGATGGACAAAACCAATATTGTAAGAATCCTATTCATAGCTTTCATTTGCTATTATGTGTAGTAACAAGAAACTTGACTCTTTTGCCTAATATTTATGAGATCTACTTTTCATAATTATTGTAATTTTATTAAAATTTATATTTTGCTAAATATTATTTACAAAGCAATTTATTAAGAAATATAATACTAATGAGTTCAAATTACATGTAAACTGATAAGAATATTTGAATATAATCATTATAATATTTTTGCTCCATTACTGTTTAATTTTCTGACGCTATATTGTAGCATGAACTGATATAGCAAATTATGATCTTGTTAAATAGAGTTTAAGTTTTGGACATCGCCGATCTACATTTATACTATCAAGAGATTCCAAGTCTAATATATATAGTTTATTGTATAAATTAATTTTTATATGACCAAAAAATATTATAAAACTAAATCCTAATAATAAGTAACACATAACAAATGTTTTACCAATTGTATTTATTAACATTTGATGTTTTGGTTCACGGGTTTCAATTCCCAACAAAGTAATTCTTCAACAGTGAAATTTCTTCATAATTGAAATTTGTTATTTATTTAAGTATTTTTCTTTCGAAATCATCTTAAATCAACTAATATAATTGTTCCATACTTTATATTATGAATATTAATAAATAATTAATCAAGGTGTCCAACATCTAATCATTGCAAACTTGTAGTGGCAACCCTATTTTATATGAACAATGTCGTAGAGTTCTTCCTTTATAAGTACACACGGTAAAGGAAAAATAAATTAAAAACACATTGAGTAGAGGAATATTATTAAATTTTATATTAATTTTTTGTACATAATAAATTTAAAAATTTAGGTGAATCAGATGTATATTTCGTATAACTTTGATCAACATATATAGATATATAGACACAAAGTTGAATAACATTGAATTTATGTCACACTTTAAAATGTCTACTTTTTCTCTAATAGTTATGTACGAAAATTTTGTGTGTGCATATAAAACAAGTCACGTTTGATCTGTTCAGGGATTTTCCTCGATTCTTTGATTTTGATCGACCATGTTAATTTTGGACTTTCGTATTACTTCTCCCCCTTCGGTCAACGCTGAGAGCACTGCCCGATGAATCTCCCACTTCTCGTTTTCGAATACTTTCGCTAAGAACAACATCACGGATTTCATCAAACTTCAGTTTCTCAGATCCACGGGAACTGCTAATCGCAGCAACAATAGTATCCCAAGAATCGGGCAGAGATGACATCAAAATCAACGCCTTAAATTCATCTTCGAAATTAATATCTACAGAATTGAGTTGACTCACAATCATATTGAACTCTTTTATATGATCAGAAACGGATCCATTCTCAGACATCTGTAAATTGAACAATCTACGCAGCAAATATACCTTGTTCATTGCTGATGGTTTTTCATACATGTTTGACAGTGCCTTCAACAGACCGGACGTAGTCTTCTTCTTCACGATGTTGAACGCCACGTTTCTTGACAAAGTCAACCGGATCAACCCTAGAGCCTGACGATCCTTAAGGTTCCACTTCTCCTCCGTCATGGATTCCAGCTTCACCCCGGTCAACGGTTCGTGAAGATCTTTCTGGTACAGATAATCTTCGATCTGCATCTTCCAGAAACTGAAATCGGATCCATCAAACTTCTCGATTCCAAGCTTTGAACTATCCATCTTCAGTGATCGTGTTGAATCTCCTTAGCTCTGATACCAGTTGTTAGGATCGAATTCACGCATACACACTTGATGAATGAAGAACACAAGAACTTTCAAGAGAAAGAGATGAGAGATCTAGAGAGAGAAAGAGAAAACCCAATATTTCGTGGCAACACCGCGTGAGTGAACTTCCACGGCGGTGGGGTATATTTATATTAATAAATCAGAGTATTTTTGGTTACAGAGAATAAATGGAGAATATATAGTAAAGCCTAAAATTTAGGTAAGGGCGCTGCCCCGAACCCCGCCTTCGGATGGGGGGCTCCCGCCCCCCATAACACCCTGACAACCTTACCGCAGAGGTTAAACCGCGTAAACAGCTATATATATATTAATCAGGCTCCACAGCCTAACAAAAATATCCATAAAAAATATGTATTAAAAACGTAAAAGTAAGAGACTAGAGAAACTTCATGATAATGAAAAACAGAAAAGAAAAATTCACTATTAAAACTATTATGAAAAGTAGACCTTATGAATATTAGGCAAGAGATTAAACTTTAAAACTACGACACATAACAAATTAGATTTAAAATGAGACCTATAAGGAGGAGTCTTATATCATTGATTTTTTCATCTCATCACTCATTTAGCAACACTTTTATTGCTTCTTAATTCTTTCAAATTTATGTAGTAGCTATGAGTTAATCAACAAGATCTTAATAATTATCTTTATCAATTTGCTCTGGTGGAGGAAGGTAGAAATCTGGAAAAATAAAATTAGTAATGTTGATGAACTCATAGCTGATTAATTAATTTGAAAGAATTAAGAAACAAGACTAGAGTTACTAAATGAGTGATGGGATGGAAAAAAACAGTATTGTAAGAATTCTATTTATAGCTCTCATTTGCTATTATGTGTAGTAATAAGAAACTTGACTCTTTTGCCTAATATTTATGAGATCTATTTTTTATAATTATTGTAATTTTATTAAAATTTATATTTTGCTAAATATTCTTTACAAAGCAATTTATTAAGAAATATAACACTAATGAGTTCAAATTACATATAAACTGATAAGAATATTTAAATATAATCATTATAATATTTTTGCTCCATTACTGTTTAATTTTCTGACGCTATAATGTAGCATGAACTGATATAGCAAGTTATGATCTTTTTAAATAGAGTTTATGTTTTGGGCATCGTCGATGTACAACTTTTTATACTATCAAGAGATTCCAAGTCTAATATATATAGTTTATTGTATAAATTAATTTTTATATGACCAAAAAATATTATAAAACTAAATCCTAATAATAAGTAACACACAACAATTGTTTTACCAATTGTATTTATTAACATCTGATTTTTTGGTTAACGAGTTTCAATTCCCAACAAAGTATTTCTTCAACAGTTAAATTTCTTCATAATTGAAATTTGTTATTTATTTAAGTATTTTTCTCTCGAAATCATCTTAAATCAACTAATGTAATTGTTCCATACTTTATCATGAATATTAATAAATAATTAATCAAGGTTTCCAACATCTAATCATTGGAAACTTGTAATGGCAACCCTATTTTATATGAATAATGTCGTAGAGTTCTTCCTTTATAAGTACGCACGGTAAAGGAAAAATAACATAAAAAACACAATGAGTAGAGGAATATTATTAAATTTTCTATTAATTTTTTTGTACATAATAAATTGAAAAATTTAGGTGAACCAGATGAATATTTTGTATAACTTTGATCGACATATATATATATACAGACACAGAGTTGAATGACATTGAATTCATGCCACACTTTACAATGTCTACTTTTTCTTTAATAGTTATGTACGAAAATTTTGTGTGTGGATATATATATATATATATAAATATATACTAGTTTTGACGTACGTGCGTTGCACGTGAAAATCAAAACATGCACCACACTTTCCTTAAAAAAGAATATAAATATTGCTATATTAAAAATTAGTCACGCTTAATCTCTTAGTTACATGTCTTAAATAAATTTTCTACGCCTTGTCACATATCACATTACTTTCTTATTATTGTTTTGTATGTGTTATTACTTTTAATATAATATAATATAAATAAATATAGACATCAAAATATAAAGATATACTAAAGTGATTGTTTTAGCTAGGGTTTTAGTTTAATTTAATATTCATATTATGGAGTGTTCTAATTTTACTGANATCTCTTAGTTACACTCTTAAATAAACTTTCTACGCCTTTTCACATATTGCACTACTTTGTTATTATATTTTTGTATGTGTTATGACATTTAATATAATATAATATAAATGAATATAGACATCAAAATATAAAAGATATACTAAATTGGTTGTTTTAGCTAGGGTTTTAGTTTAATTTAATATTCATATTATGGAGTGTTCTAATTTTACTGAACTTTGAGATTGTCAAAGTTTATAAATAGTACTTGAGGTATTAAGAAGAGCAGAATAGAAAACATAAAAAATCGTAGTTAAAAATTTTGAGATAACCTCTCCATTTATGGTTAAAATGTGTAGTATTAGTATATGCACATGTTTTTTTATCATGAAAATGTAAAATATATATTAAATTGACTGTTTTAAGATGAAAAATAATTATTATTATTATATTTTTTTAAATGTAGTTCAATAATTTGATGATGTTCTTGTTTTTACAGTCAACAACGGATAGTGTACAAAAAACAACTTGCGGTGTTTTATCAAAAACAAGTCACGACCATTTACAATAGTCACAACCCTTCACAAAGATAAAAACTCATCGGAAAAGTCGCAACCCTTCAAAGAAGTCACGTATCTTCGGAGTTTCAACCCTTCGAAAAAGTCACAACTCATTGAAAAAGTCGCAACCCTATAGAAAAATCACAACCCTTCAAAAAAATCACAATTCATCAAAAAAATTATAACTCTTTGAAAATGAAACAACCCTTCAATGTGAAAACTTGTCTGCCTTTAATTTGATATACTATAATAAACATTAATAAATATAATACAATATAAATTATAAGAGATGTACTACATTTACTTTTAAATGTTTGGGGTAAGAATTCAACAGTTAAGTTATTAGTTTATTCTTTTAAGGTAGTATAGATAAAACAAAAGATAGATATGGATTGATCTAATTTTATTTTGATATGATTTTTTCAAAAATAATGAAGACTTTTGATTTAATTATAATATGTAGAATATATAAAAATGTATTTTAACTTTGTGGTCTTAAAGATGCGTCCTCACCCCTAAGAAATAAGAACATTCGATATTAAACTGAATAAAAATAAAAGTACAACAAATAAAATGTAAAAGAGTACTTATTAAATGTAGTTTGGATTCTTCAAATAAGTTTTTGATCAAATATCTTTTATCCATTAGTTTGAGACTTTTCAAATTTTGAAGACGATAATCATTAAATTTCTTGTAAAGTAAGAGTTGCTGCAAAAGTATAATTTATGGCTATGAAAATGAGTGCATATTAATTAGCACGATACTCTTTGCCGTTGAAGTTGAGTTATTTCATTCTCCTTGTTGCATTAATTTTATTGATCTATCTATTTTACCCACAAAAGAATATTGTAACTAAAAGTAAAACAAATAGATGAAAAACGGAAGAGTACTTATTAAATATAGTTTGGATTCTTCAAAAAAAAGTTTTTGATTAAATACCTTTCCTCCGTTAGTTTGAGACTTTTCAGATTCTGAACATGTATCGTAGTTTGTGCAACTGAAAATCACTAAACTTCCCATCAAGTAAGAGATATTGAAGAAATATATTTTATGGCTATGAAAATAAATGCATATAATTATCACGACACTCTTCTTTTTTAGAGTTGAGTTATTTCATTTTCATTGTTGCATCAATTTTTTTGATCTATCTAATTTACCCACTAGAAAATATTGTAATTGCATAAATGAACAAGTTTCACAATCTTCCTTGTTATAAGTAGAAGAATAGGAAACTAACCAGTGTGAGAAACTCCCTCTTTTTATAGAAAACAAAGTTTAGCATGAAAAGATAATTATCATGTCTATTCAGATAAGTCACAGATCTCCAAAAAAATTATAACTTTTTCAAAAATGTCATAACGCATCGAATGAGTCACAACTCTATAAAAAAAAGTCACAACATTTGCAAAAAGTCACTACCCATCAATGTAAAAAGGTGTCTGCATTTAATATAATATAGCGTGTATAAATATAATATTAAATATAGAATATATAATAAATTGAGTGTTTTAAGTTAGGGGTATTATAGTATTTTAACATTAATATTAGAGAGTTCATGCTTTTAAGTTAGTATAAAAATGTGTATATATATATATATATATATATATATATATATATATATATATATATATATATATATATATATATATATATATATATATATATATATATATATATATATATATATATATATATATATATATATATATATATATATATATATATATATATATATATATATATATATATATATATATATATATATATATATATATATATATATATATATATATATATATATATATATATATATATATATATATATATATATATATATATATATATATATATATATATATATATATATATATATATATATATATATATATATATATATATATATATATATATATATATATATATATATATATATATATATATATATATATATATATATATATATATATATATATATATATATATATATATATATATATATATATATATATATATATATATATATATATATATATATATATATATATATATATATATATATATATATATATATATATATATATATATATATATATATATATATATATATATATATATATATATATATATATATATATATATATATATATATATATATATATATATATATATATATATATATATATATATATATATATATATATATATATATATATATATATATATATATATATATATATATATATATATATATATATATATATATATATATATATATATATATATATATATATATATATATATATATATATATATATATATATATATATATATATATATATATATATATATATATATATATATATATATATATATATATATATATATATATATATATATATATATATATATATATATATATATATATATATATATATATATATATATATATATATATATATATATATATATATATATATATATATATATATATATATATATATATATATATATATATATATATATATATATATATATATATATATATATATATATATATATATATATATATATATATATATATATATATATATATATATATATATATATATATATATATATATATATATATATATATATATATATATATATATATATATATATATATATATATATATATATATATATATATATATATATATATATATATATATATATATATATATATATATATATATATATATATATATATATATATATATATATATATATATATATATATATATATATATATATATATATATATATATATATATATATATATATATATATATATATATATATATATATATATATATATATATATATATATATATATATATATATATATATATATATATATATATATATATATATATATATATATATATATATATATATATATATATATATATATATATATATATATATATATATATATATATATATATATATATATATATATATATATATATATATATATATATATATATATATATATATATATATATATATATATATATATATATATATATATATATATATATATATATATATATATATATATATATATATATATATATATATATATATATATATATATATATATATATATATATATATATATATATATATATATATATATATATATATATATATATATATATATATATATATATATATATATATATATATATATATATATATATATATATATATATATATATATATATATATATATATATATATATATATATATATATATATATATATATATATATATATATATATATATATATATATATATATATATATATATATATATATATATATATATATATATATATATATATATATATATATATATATATATATATATATATATATATATATATATATATATATATATATATATATATATATATATATATATATATATATATATATATATATATATATATATATATATATATATATATATATATATATATATATATATATATATATATATATATATATATATATATATATATATATATATATATATATATATATATATATATATATATATATATATATATATATATATATATATATATATATATATATATATATATATATATATATAACTTGTGTGATGAAACTAATTTCATTTTTCCATCGTCAGTAAACATGTGTATCTAAAAGCTAACGGAGTTCCACATACTATAAAATAAGAAAATCGTCCCAAACTGCATAGCATTTGTGACAAACTTTTTTGTCAAAAAAAGCCTATTCTTTCGTAGTTGATAGTATTATTTCATCACTAAAAACTAATAACACTGATAAAACTATTTAGTAACTAATTATTTTGTTTTATTAGTTACATTACAAATTGTCTTTAATGGATCAACCTGTCTCGTTTTGTACATATGTTCGTTAGTCTTTTTCATTGGAGACGCCTTGATGTAGTCTACATTTGGGACTTATATTTGTTCATACTAGACTAGTTTGGATTCGTGTCTTCAAGGTTCCAGGAGGTTGTTATTGTATGTATAGTTTTGATTTGCTTAACTTTTGTCACTTGTCTCATTGTTAGTGCTATTGTTTTTCTACCCTTGTACCCATTACTTGTTATTCAAGGTAAAGGTTATCTTACAAATTTGTGGGTTATAGTATGCGTTATCATCGCACAAAAAGTCGGATCGTAACAATATCTATAGACTACCAATGTGTTTCCTTTGATTTACCTTTCTAAACTATCAGTAGTTTTAATGACCCTGAATATACCTATTTATGTAGTGATTGTCGCAACAATATTTATGGGGGTGTAAAGACCATTGAAAAATTATTTCAAGGGATAATTAAGGCTTTTATAATGTGCAGTACCCATTTTCTTTTGTTCTTGTAATTATATACCAAAAACAAGGAATTATGTTCAAAAAAAAAAATAGCTACAACAACAAAGAGTAATTAACAATACAAAGTATCCATAAAAAATATATATCAAAAACATGAAAGTAAGACGAGAGGATATTCATGATAATTATAAAAGGAAAAATGAAAATTTATGACACATAACAAATTATTGAAAAGTAGACCTTATGAATACTAGGAACGAGAGTTGACTTTAAAATTTTGTTACATAACAAATTAGATTGAAAATGAGACCTATAAGTAGGAGTCTTATATTACTGATTTTTTACATGCCATCACTCATTTAGCAACACTTGTCTTGCTTCATAATTCATTAAAATTAATTAAGTAGCTATGACTTCATCAACAAGATCTAAATAATTATTTTTATTGTCTTCCTCTGGTGTAGGAAGGTTGAAATTTGAATAAAAATAAGTAATGTCGATAAACTCATAGTTGATTAATTAATTTGAAAAAATTAAGACACAAGACTCGTGTTACTAAATGAGTTATGAGATGGAAACAATCAGTAATGTAAGACTCTTATTTATACCTATCATTCGCTATTATGTCTAGTAATAAGAAAGTTGACTCTTTTGTGTAATATTTATATGATCTAATTTTCATAATTATTGTAATTTTATTAAAATTTATATTTTGCTTTACTAAGGAATATAACATTAATGAGTTCAAATTACATGTAAACTGATAAGAGTATTTGAATATAATTGTTATAATATTTTTGCTCCATAACTGCATAATTTTTTGACGTCATCATGTAGCATGACCTGATATAGCAAGTTATGATCTTTTTACATAGAGTTTAAGTTTTAGACATTGTCGACATACAACTTTTTATACTATCGAGTGATTCCAAGTGTAATATATATAGTTTATTGTATAAATTAATTTTTATATGACCAAAAAATAATAGAAAACTAAATCCTAATAATACTAAAGAAAGAAAAACTTTCTCCAATTGTATTAATTAACATATGATGTTTTGATTCATGGGTTTCAATTCCCAACAATGTAATTCTTCAATATTGAAATTTCGTCCTAATTGAAGTATGTTTTTTATTGAAGTATTTTTTTCACTCGAAATCTTCTTAAATTAATAAATGTAATTGTTCCATATCTAATATTATGATTATTAAAAATTAATTATTCAAGGTTTCCAACATCTAATCATTGGAAACATGTAGTGGCAACACTATTTTATATTAACAATGTTTTAGAGTGCTTCCTTTATAAGTACTTCTGTTAAAACAAAAATAAAATAAAAAACACGTTGAGTAGACATAAGTAATTTTGAAAATTGAGTGAACCACATGAATATTTTATATAACTGTGATCGACATATATATATAGAGAGAGTTGAATAACATTGAATTTATATCACAATTTAAAATGTATACTTCTTCTTTAATAGTTATGTACGAAAATTATAT
>NC_028647.1:24103473-24105811 GCF_001406875.1 Solanum pennellii | reverse complement strand
TATATATATACATATATATATATATATTAAATTTAATTTAATTATTAGGGACAAATCATTTTGTCATTTATAAATCATATTTAATCATAAAAATTTGTGTTACGAAAAGAATTTCAGTTTTCCGTCAATAGTAAACGTGCGTCTCTAAATATATATAAAGATGATTTAGTGCTACGCCGCTAACGAAGTTCCGTTAACTACAAAATAAGAAAATAGTCCCAAAATGCATTGCACTTATTAAAAAGTGTAATCTTTTGTACTTGATAGTATTGTTTCGTCAAAAAATTAATAACACCGATAAAATTATTTAGTCACTAATTGTTTTATTTTATTAGTTACATTACCAATTGTTACTAAAGGATCAGCATGTCTCATTTTGTAAATATATTTACTAGTTTTTTGCATTTGAGAAACCTTGTTTTAATCTATGTTAGGGACTTATATTTTTTCATACTAGACAACTTTGGATTTGTGTCTTCAAGGTTCCAGGAGGTTTTTATTTTATGTATAGTTTTGATTCACTTCAGTTTTGTAACTTTACTCATTATAACTACTATTTTTATTTTATCCTTGTACCCATTACTTGTGTTATTCTAGGTAGAGGTTGGCTTAAAAAATTGTTTATTATAGTAGGCTTTATCATCAAACGAGAAGTAGAATCGTAACAATATCTATAGACTTTCAATGCGTTTCCTTTCATTTTGCAATTTTAAACTATCAGTATTTTTAATAACCCCTAACTATGCCTATTTATTACTGGTTGTCGCATCAATACTTAAGGGGATGTAAAGACTATAAAATAAATAAGTTCAACAGACAATTAAGGTTTCTTATAATGCACAGTGCCGATTTTCTTCTGTTCTTGTAATTTTATAACCAAAACAAGGAATAATATTGAAACAAAAAATATGAAAATAGCTACAACAATAAAAAAACAATTAACACCACAAAGTTGTTAGGATCGAATTCACGCACACACACTTGATGAATGAAGAACACAAGAACTTTCAAGAGAAAGAGATGAGAGATCTAGAGAGAGAAAGAGAAAACCCAATGTTTCGTGGTAACACCCCATGAGTAAACTTCCACGGCGGTGGGGTATATTTATATTAATAAATCAAAGTATTTTTGGTTACAGAGAATAAATGGAGAATATATAGTAAAGCCTAAAATTTAGGTCGGGGCGCTGTCTTGAACCCCGCCTTCGGATGGGGGGCTCCCGCCCCTCATAACACCTTGGCAACCTCACCGCGGAGGTTAAACCGCGTAAACAACTATATATATATTAATCAGGCTCCACAACCTAACAATTCTCCCACTTGGAGACTGACTCAATCATCCAAAAAATACATTCTCAAAAAAAAATCTCTTCATCATCAACATCTTTACCGCACCGCAACATCTGTAGCAACAACTACAGAAGACCAATCGAGGTTTTACATAACCCCAGTTTCCCAACATCAACACATTTCGTCAACATGTCTGCCGGGTTCTTTGCACCCTCTATCTTCTCAATGCACATATCACCATCCTCCACTGCCCTGCGAGTGAAATGGTATCGCCTTCTGATGTGCTTTGTCTCAGAATGATAGACTGGATTTTTTACCAACTGTATGGCACTCTGGCTATCTGAGTAAAGAATATTCTCGCTCTGCTTCTTGCCCAATTCCTCAAGATAATCTGCCAGCCATATCATCTCTTTCCCAGCTTCAGCTATTGCCACATACTCAGCTTCAGTAGATGAAAGAGAAGCACACTTCTGAAGCCTGGACATCCAACTCACTGCTGTTCCACCTATGGTGTAAATGTAACCGTATGTACTCTTGCTCGAGTCAACGTCCCCACCAAGATCAGCATCCACAAAACCCTGTAGAGTAACCTTGCCTTTGCCAAAACAAAGTGAAGTACTGGATGTACCTCTCAGATATCTCAGAAGCCACTTCACAACTTCCCAATGCTCTTTCCCAGGGTTCGCCATGTACCTGCTAACAACTCCCACTGCATGTGCTATATCAGGTCTAGTGCAGACCATAGCATACATCAAACTACCAACTGCTGAAGCATATGGAACAAGTGCCATGTGATCACGCTCCTCGGCAGTCTTGGGTGACTGCTCCTTTGACAATTTAAAGTGATTTGCCAATGGAGTAGTCCAGGGTTTAGCATCATTAACCCTGAATCTGCTCAGCACCTTCTCAATGTACAACTCCTGAGATAGATTTTAAGTGCCAGCAGATCTATCCCGAGAAATCTTCATCCCCAAAATCTGCTGAGCTGGACCCAAATCTTTCATCTCAAACGCTGCAGACAACCTTGTCTTCAAATTGTTAATCTCCCT
>NC_028647.1:24095992-24097839 GCF_001406875.1 Solanum pennellii | reverse complement strand
ATTTATGTTAAAATGTATAGTATTAGTATGTTCATATGTATTTTTATCATGGAAATGTAAAAGATATATTAAATTGTGTGTTTTAAGAAGAAAAATAATAATTATTATTATTATATTTTTTTTAAATGTAGTTCAAAAATTTGATGATGTCCTTGTTTTTACAGCCTACTATGGGTAGTGTACGAAATACAACTTGTGGTGCCTTATCAAAAACAAGTCACAACCATTTAGTCTAGTCACAACCCTTCACAAAGATAAAAACTCATAGGAAAAGTTATAACTCATCGGAAATGTCGCAACCCTTCAAAGATGTCACAAATCTTCGGAGTATCAACCCTTCGAAAAAGTCACAACTCATTGAAAAAGTCGCAACCCTATAGAAAAATCACAACCCTTCAAAAAGGTCACAATTCATCAGAAAAGTTATAACTCTTCGAAAATGTCACAACCCTTCAATGTGAAAACTAGTCTGCCTTTAATTTAATATATTATAATAAACATAAATAAATATAATACAATATAAAATATAAGAGATGTACTACATTTAGTTTTTAATGTTTGGGGTATTTTAAGAATTCAACAATTAAGTTATTAGTTTATTCTTTTAAGGTAGTATAGATAAAATTAAAGATAGATATAGATTGCTCTAATTTTATTTTGATATGATTTTTTTTTAAATAATGAAGACTTTCATTTTAATTATCATATGTAGAATATATAAAAATGTCTTTTAACTTTGTGGTCTTAATGATGCTCCTCACCCCTAAGAAATAAGAACATTCGATATTAAACCGAATAAAAATAAAAGTACAACAAATATAATGTAAAAGAGTACTTATTAAATGTAGTTTGGATTCTTCAAATAAGTTTTTGATCAAATACCTAGTTTGAGACTTTTCGAATTTTGAACACAAAGTTATAGTTTGTGGAATCGATAATCATTAAATTTCTTGTAAAGTAAGAGTTGCTGCAAAAGTATATTTTATGGGTATGAAAATGAGTGCATATTAATTAGCACGATACTCTTTGCCGTTGAAGTTGAGTTATATCATTCTCCTTGTTGCATTAATTTTATTGATCTATCTATTTTACCCACAAAAGAATATTGTAACTAAAAGTAAAACAAATAAATGAAAAATGGAAGAGTACTTATTAAATATAGTTTGGATTCTTCAAACAAGTTTTTAATTATATACCTTTTCTCCGTTAGTTTGAGACTTTTCAGATTCTGAACATGTATTGTAGTTTGTACAACTGAAAATCATTAAACTTCCCATAAAGTAAGAGATATTGAAGAAATATATTTTATGGTTATGAAAATGAATGCATATAATTATCACGACACTCTTCTCATTTAAAGTTGAGTTATTTCATTTTCATTGTTGCATCAATTTTTTGATCTATCTAATTTACCCACTAAAAAATATTGTAATTGCATAAATGAACTAGTTTCACAATCTTCCTTATTATAAGTAGAAGATAAGGAAACTAACCAGTGTGAGAAACTCCCTCTTTTTATAGAAAACAAAATTTAGCATGAACAAATGATTATCGTGTGTTTTCAGATAAGTCACAGATCTTTAAAAAAAATTACAACTTTTCAAAAATGTCATAACGCATCGAATAAGTCACAACTCTATAAAAAAAAAAGTCACAACATTTGCAAAAAGTCACTACCCATCAATGTGAAAAGGTGTCTGCATTTAATATAATATAGTGTATATAAATAAAATATTAAATATAGAATATATAATAAATTGAGTGTTTTAAGTTAGGGGTATTACAGTATTTTAACATTCAAGTTAGAGCGTTCATGCTTTTAAGGTAGTATAAAAGTATATATATAT
>NC_028647.1:24093680-24095394 GCF_001406875.1 Solanum pennellii | reverse complement strand
TATATATATACATATCACGATAACAAATTTAATTAGTAGGGACAAATTATTTCGACATTTATAAATCATATTTGGTCACAAAAACTTGTGTGACGAAAATAATTTCATTTTTCCATCGTCAGTAAACATGTGTATCTAAAAGCTAACGGAGTTCCACATACTATAAAATAAGAAAATCGTCCCAAACTGCATTGCATTTGTGACAAATTTGTTTGTCAAAAAAAGCCTATTCTTTCGTAGTTGATAGTATTATTTCATCACTAAAAACTAATAACACTGATAAAACTATTTAGTAACTATTTATTTTGTTTTATTAGTTACATTACCAATTGTCTTTAATGGATCAGCCTGTTTCGTTTTGTACATATGTTCGTTAGTCTTTTTCATTGGAGACGCCTTGATGTAGTCTACATTTGGGACTTATATTTGTTCATTCTAGACAAGTTTGGATTCGTGTGTTCAAGGTTCCAGGAGGTTTTTATTGTATGTATAGTTTTGATTTGCTTAACTTTTGTCACTTATCTCATTGTTAGTGCTATTGTTTTTCTATCCTTGTACCCATTACTTGTTATTCAAGGTAAAGGTTATCTTACAAATTTGTGGGTTATAGTATGCGTTATCATCGCACAAAAAGTCGGATCGTAACAATATCTATAGACTACCAATGTGTTTCCTTTGATTTACCTTTCTAAACTATCAGTAGTTTTAATGACCCCAAATATACCTATTTATGTAGTGATTGTCGCACCACTATTTATGGCGGTGTAAAGAGCATTGAAAAATTATTTCAAGGGATAATTAAGGCTTTTATAATGCGCAATGCCCAAAAACAAGAAATTATGTTCAAACAAAAAAAAAATAGCTACAACAACAAAGAGTAATTTACAATACAAAGTATCCATAAAAAATATATATCAAAAACATGAAAGTAAGACGAGAGGATCTTCATGATAATTACAAAAGGGAAAATGAAAAACTACGACACATAACAAATTATTGAGAGTTGACTTTAAAATAACGTTACATAACAAATTAGATTGAAAATGGGACCTATAAGTAGGAGTCTTATATTACTGATTATTTACATCCCATCACTCATTTAGCAACACTTGTCTTGATTCTTAATTCTTTAAAATTAATTAAGTAGCTATGACTTCATCAACAAGATCTAAATAATTATCTTATTGTTTTCCTCAGGTGGAGGAAGAATGAAATTTGAATTAAAATAATAAAAATTGATGAACTCATAGCTGATTAATTAATTTGAAAAAATTAAGACACAAGCCTCGTGTTACTAAATGTGTTATGAGATGGAAACAATCAGTAATGTAAGACTCCTATTTATATCTGTCAGTTGCTATTATGTGTAGTAATAAGAAAGTTGACTCTTTTGCGTAATATTTATAAGATTTAATTTTCATAATTATTGTAATTTTATTAAAATTTATATTTTGCTAAAAATTCTTTACAAAACTGTTTATTAAGGAATATAACATTAATGAGTTCAAATTACATGTAAACTGATAAGAATATTTGAATATAATTATTATAATATTTTTGCCTCATTACGATATAGATTTTAGACGTCATCATGTAGCATGTCATGATATAAAAAATTATGATCTTTTTACATAGAGTTTAAGTTTTGGGCATCCTCGATATACAACTTTTTATAATATCAAGTGATTGGTAGTGTAATATATATATATATATA
>NC_028647.1:24053254-24092906 GCF_001406875.1 Solanum pennellii | reverse complement strand
TGATATATATATATATATATATATATATATATATATATATATATATATATATTTACATGACCAAAAAAATATTTAATAAATTAAATCCTAATAATAAGTAACACACTATAAAAGTTTTTCTAATTGTATTTATTAACATCTAATGTTTTGATTCACGGCATTTATCCCAACAAATAATTGCTTAACACTAAAATTTCATAATAATTGAAATATGTTATTTATTTAAGTATTTTTCTCGCTCCAAATCATTGTAAATCAACCAAATTAATTGCTCTATCTTCGAAATTTTTAATATTAAATAATAATTAATTAAGGTTCCTAACATCTAATCATTGGAATCTTGTTGTGGCAACCCTATTTTATATTTACAATGTCTTATAGTTCTTCCATGTTAGCACCCTTGGTAAAGGAAAAATAAAATAATAAGCACATTGAGTAGAGAGGATTGTTCAATTTTATATTAGTTTTTTTTAGATATAATTAATTTTTAAAATAGAGTAAACCTGTAGTTATCCTTTTCGAGAGATACTATAACTTGACAAGAAACCTAATTTAATACTTCTTACATTTAAAAGAGATTAACGAAGGACAGACTAATTTAAATCTAGTTGAGGGATTAGGTTCATAACGAATAATTTAGTTAAGGATGTAAATCTTGCACATTTAAACATTTATTTGAGGTCAAAATTGATATGTCACAGAATTTCAACTTATGATGAAAAACCCTCCCAAAATTGTTAAGCAATTAACTGACGACCTTTCCATGCATATATTATCCTCACACTTAACAAGAATAATACCGACTTCCGTATAGCAAAAACAGTCGGCTCATGATTTACTCAAACTATCAAAATATATAGTAAATTTGTACATTTCAAGACATGGATTTACAAACCCCAAAAAGATAAAAATATATTGCCATACTAATATTACAACCCATGGTGACATGACCAAATCAGCCCTCAAAATCTCATGTAATATACAACGCATTGATCATGTACAAGTCCCAAGGTTTATACAAAATATATATGCCTATATGCAAGTCTAATCTTCCTTAAGGCTTTCAAAGTCTCAATCTTCAATGGCCAACTTCAAGCATCATCTCGAACATTCCCTATGATAGAACAACTATCACTAAGCATATCGCTTATTGGTGTAAAAACTATAGATCCGGAGCCCTCAGATTCAACTAGTTATCATTTTCAAGTCAGGGGCAGCACAATTGAAACAGAATTAGTAAATCAAGTAAACAATATACAAAGAGTATCAACTTGGATATTTAAAGATCCAAATGTCAATGATGCTCATAACACCATTTTCCAAGAGGTTCAATAACAAGACTCGCACAATATATACACCATGTCATCACACCAAGCACGAGTAGGTATCAAGAAGGGTCAACGCCCAGTATCAAGAAGGGTCAAAGCACAATAATCAAGATAATCAAGAACTATATTAAAAATGACTCTCTAGTTCGTACTTAAAATGGACAACTCCCATACTTAAGCCGAACTAAGAGTCAAGATGAAAAATTATCTGAATCAAGAGTCATGCCAATAGTGACAAAGTAATACCCACAAGAAGGACAAGGTCCCAACAAGAGTGTCAAGTGATCAAACAATCTGTACAGGTGAACGAGTTACACAAGAGTCTTTAACGTCTTAAATAACAATAACAGGACAATGCAAAGTGACAAGAGGTAATCAAGGTAACAAGATAATCTTTCAGATATACTAGCATGTAAAAATAGTACAAGTACAAGTTAAACACAAACCTCAGTTCTTTATACAAGAAACAGTCCAACACCACTTCAAGAGTTCAAACTGTAGACCAACCAACGTATGAAGGTCCTCAACTTGTTCACGAGTATATACAACCTTAAATATACAATTAAATTTCTTTAATTCCTAACAACTGAATAATATTTATGTAAAACAGGATTATCATCACAAGTAAGCGTAGCCTGTACAAATACGACTAAGCTCCCAAAAATGTAATTTTGTCCAATAAAAGCACTTCATGTCACAACTTAGATTTGATACAGGAAACAGAAAAAAATGGACCTTATATCCTTCTTAAAAGATGTAGGTACTTCTCTTATGCTTGCAAATAATTAGGAATCACCGCGAAAAACGTTTTCTACAAAAAGATATAATAAAAACACTAAAAATTGAACAAACAGGATTTCTAATTCCAGAATAAGGAAATAACTTGTCATATGTTGCGTCCCATATTTTACAATCCATAAAAACAAAATTAGAGTTTAAACATAAACATAGGAGTTGTAGGTAGTAAACTAAGTTCTATAGATTTCGTCACTTACCAAGAGGGAGAGTGTGAGTCAGATTCAAGCCAAAAGGACCTAGTTTTTCTCTTGATTTTGGAGAACAACTTGTAAGATAATGTTCTAAGGTTCCTATACTTCATATAAGACGAAAATCACAAGAGGAGGTGTGAAGATATATAACTACAAAAGTGATCCTGGTCACATAGAAAGATGCCACCAAAAGGGGCTGCCCAAACAAATAGTTGGCTGCCCAAAAAAGAATAAATATATACTTATATTTATATGCCTTATACTCACACTTGCAATGTGTATGTAAATATAATTAGAAAATAACACAAATACCCCCATATATTTCCTTAAATTATGATAACACTTATGTTAAGCAAGGTTGCAATTATCGCAAAACATCAACTCCCCAAAATAAGTGTCACGACCCAAAACGAGTCGTGAGTGGCACCCACTTAACCTCCTAGGTGAGCGAACCAACAAATCTAAAACCAACATATATCAATAGTTCAACTATAAATAATATAAATAATGCGGAAGCTCCAAAAGATACTAAGCAACCAATTTAAATAAGTTTCTAAAGTTTAATATTTATCATCCCAAAATCTGATAGTCATCACGTCAAGGACACCTATTTTCAAATTACCAAGTCTAAGAGTGTTTAAGAAACCAAAATAAGCAAAAAGATGGTCCATGTCCGAAATCCAAAGACATCAAGACGTGAATGAGAGAATTTAGCACCTAGAATTAATAGCTCACCCTGAACTCTGATGTGCTGGAGACTGCTTAGAGATGAGGGCGAGTCGAAGTCGATGGTACACTTGCTGCACTCCAGAAAAAAAAAACATAGAAGAAAATACAAGTAGGGGTCAGTACAATGAACACGTACTGAGTAGGTATCATCGGCCAACTCAAAATAGAGACCAATATATATTGAATAATAATATAAAGTCAACTACAATACTTAACAAGTGGCAAGCAACAAACACATGAACCATTGACAACAACACCATAATAGGTACACCATCAATCACAACATCAAGCACCCCTATGAGGACTCATGCCTCCACACCATACTCATTTGGAAAATTGGTTCTTTGAGATTAAGTATATTAAGTTACTTCAAGATTCCTTTCCTTTAATGTTATTGTGTCGGAACGTGACACTCCAATCCCATATATTGTGTCGGAACGTGACACTCCGATCCCATAATACCGTGTCGGAACGTGACACTTCGATCCAATTATCTCATTATTTTATTTCATCAAGCCTTCTTTATTCAAGGCGTCATTTTAATAGAGAGGATTCAAGATTAGAAATTCAACAGTCTCATAATTTTAGGCCAACCACAAACCACACAATTAAAACATACAATCACACCATCAAGTACGTAGGAGACTTTACAATATCACTCAATACATATCAATCGCTATTTAGAGTTTATCTATCAAATAGAAATAAACCATAACCTACCTCCACCGAAGAACCGGAGTCACGCAAGCTACTTTTACAATACTTTTCCTTTCCTCAGTGCTTCTGAACCTTTCCAATCTATCAAATATATATGCATATTTGTAAGTTAACGAGTCTACAGACATCATATTACTCTATGCCTAGCCTAGACCCAAAATTCACCTAACTTTATATATATTTCCTAAAATTCAAACCTAAGAGTAAGTCTTAATTCCTTCTCTTAGCACAATTTTGATGATAATCATGTAGTATAATACACCAAATATTTAATTACCTATCTCAATATATCAAACTTTGATTTCTTATATCATAACAAAATTATAATATTAAAATTAGGCCACTGGTTACGAAACTAGTGGCAGGCTAGCAACCCATGAAGCCAATTTCCTCTCTCTCATCTAAATTCAATAATAATAATAATAATAATAATAATAATAATAATATAATAATAATAATAATAATAGCAATATGACCCTTACCTTAATTCCCTTGGCAGTTATCAACCAAACACATACAATCTGTAACCTTCCCTGCTACCTAAACATTAACCCATTTCAAAATTTTAGGAATCATTGTATTTTTCTCAAATTACTCTATCAATTTTGGTCCAAGTCTCCAAAGCTGTTTAACCATATCCGATATGGAACCCACACTCATGTCGTGTCGATATAGATGCAGCACCAAGAGTGAAGAATTCATGCAACTTAGTTTATACTATGGGTACATGAAATTCTAATCAATGAAATTATTGCTTTATCAAAACGTTCCTCTCTTTAGATGAAAGAGATCAAACTTTTAAAAACACAATATAAGTTTATTGCACAGGAAAGAAAACTCTATAAGAGAAGGTACATCAATTGTTGGCTCTTCTTAAAAGTTCAATGCATTAACTAAGATTCGTTGCGACAGAAACAAGCAACAAGTTGTACGAATTGATACATCTAATGTCGGGAGTAACTAACTACTTAATTGAAACAAACGCAGAAGAGTAATATCAATTCAAAATGCATACAAAAACAAAATAATGAGTACCAAGTTACTGTAAACGAAATTTTTTTTTGATTTACCTGATGGAACAATCGCTTCGTGACTGCTGCAGATATGGTTTCTCTTGGATAAACCCTTATTTCCCTTCTACAGAATATTTCTTCCTAAATATTATATAACTAATTATAAGAGTGGTGAAAGTGACCCACTATTTATTTCACTATCAACCTCTTTAACCACCAACTAAATAAATTATTAAAATTACCCAACTAATTTCATAATTATAATTATGAATAGTTCAAAACACCCATTTAAATCTATCGGAACGTGTTTTCTAATATAAAAAGTTCTAGTGCTCAAAACGACCAAAAATGGTCGTTACAATAGATATCAATTTACCCATCGTTCGTCCTCGAACGATCAAAAGAAAGGCGAGGGCGAGAAAGAGTACCTGAATCGGTAAAAAGATGTGGATATCTTTCATGCATATCAGCCTCACTCTCCCAAGTGGACTCTTCAACTGGCCGATTCTTCCACTGAACCTTGATAGAATCAATCTCTTTTGATCTCAATTTGCGGACCTCCCTATCTAGAATAGCAATAGGCTCCTCCTCCTAAGACAGATTCTCATCAAGAAGAACTGAATCCCAACGAGTAATATAATTTCAATCACCATGGTATTTTTTCAGCATAGACACATGAAATACCGGGTGCACTCCTGACAACTCTGGAGGCAATGCCAATTCATAGGCCACCTCCCCCACGCGCTTCAGAACTTCAAATGGACCGATATACCTCGGACTAAGCTTAACTCGCTTACCAAACCGCATTACACCCTTCATGGGTGAAACCTTCAACAAGACTTGTTCACCCTCCATAAAATCCTAGTCCCTAACCTTTCGATCTGCATATTCCTTCTGCCTACTCTGAGCTGCTAAAAGATTTTCTTGAATAAATTTCACTTTCTCTAATGATTCCCTCAGAAGATCAGTACCCCAAGGTCTAACCTCAAATGCATCAAACCAACCAACGGGAGACCTACATCTCCTCCCGTACAGTGCCTCAAATGGGGCCATATCAATACTTGAGTGATAACTATTGTTGTACGAAAACTCTGCTAAAGGTAAGAATTTATCCTAATGACCACCAAAATCTATCACACACGCACGAAGCATATCCTCCAGCACTTGAATTGTTTTCTCAGACTGCCCATCGGTCTGAGGGTGAAATGCAGTACTAAGATCCAATCTAGTACCTAATTCAACATGTAGGTTCCTTCAAAACTTAGAAGTAAATTGCGTACCTCTATCTGATATGATGGAAAGTGAAACTCCATGCAATCGAACAATTTTCGAGATATACAGTTTGGCTAACTTCTCTGCATTGTAAGTCATCTTTACCGGAATGAAGTGAGAAGACTTAGTTAATCTGTCAACAATTACCCAAATAGAATCATACTTACCCAATGTCTTTGGAAGACCAAGTACGAAATCCATTGCAATTCTCTCCCACTTCCATTCAGGAATGGGCATTCTCTGAAGTGTCCCTCCGGGTCTTGGTGTTCATACTTTACCTGCTGACAATTCGGGCATTGGGCAACAAAATCAACAATGTCACTCTTCATTCTACTCCACCAAAAATGTTTCTTTAGATCACGATACATCTTGGTTGCACCAGGATGTATAGAATACCTTGAACTATGAGCCTCTGCAAGAATAGTGTGAATCAAATCATCCACACGGGGCACACATACCCTTCCCTTAATCCTCAAGATGCCTTCTTCATCAATTACTGCCTCTTTAGCCTCTCCTCGCAATACCATATCTCGAATTCGGCTCAGCTTCTCATCAGCAAACTGATTTCCCTTAATCTTGTCAAGAAAAGAAGATCTTGCCTCTACACAGGCCAAAAATCCTCCTTTATCTAGTACTTCCAGCCTCATAAAGTCATTAGCTAGAGTTTGGACTTCTCTAGCCAATGGGCGTCTAGAAACCTGTAAGTGGGCTAACTACCCATGATCCCTGCTTTTCTACTTAAAGCATCTGCCACAACATTAGCTTTTCCTGGGTGATACAAAATAGTAATATCATAGTCTTTCAATAGTTCCATCCACCTCCTCTGCCTCAAATTCAAATCTTTCTGAGTAAAGACATATTGTAAACTACGATGATCTGTATAGACTTCACACTTGACACCATATAGATAATCTCTCCATTGCTTTAATGCAAATACAACTGCAGCCAACTCCAAATTATGGGTCGTATAGTTATGTTCATGCACTTTCAATTGCCTCGAAGCATAAGCAATTACATTCCTCTCCTGCATTAGCACTGCACCCAAACCAGAATAAGATGCATCAAAATAAACAATAAAATTCTTACCTTCCACTAGCAAGGTAAGAACTGGTGCAGTAGTTAACAAGGTTTTGAGTTTCTGGAAACTTTCTTCACATTCATCCGACCATACAAATGGAACATTCTGCTTAGTCAAATTTGTCAGCTGCGAAGCAATAGAAGAAAATCCCTTGACGAATCGACGGTAGTAGCTAGCTAAACCAACAAAGTTCCTTACCTCTGAAACATAAGTAGGTCTTACCCAACTCTTCACTGCTTCAATCTTAGAAGGATCCACCATCACTCCATCCTTAGAAACCACGTGCCCCAAGAAGGACACTGAATCGAGCCAAAACTCACACTGGGAGAATTTGGCATGAAGACTTTTCTCCCTTAGCAACTCCAATACAATTCTCAAATGCTTCTCATGTTCTTTCCTGCTCTTTGAGTATATCAGTATATCATCAATAAATACAATAACAAAGAGGTCCAGATATGGCTTAACAATCCCGTTCATCAGGCCCATAAAAACAGCAGGGGCATTCGTAAGCCCAAAATGCATTACTAAGAATTTATAATGCCCATACCTGGTTCGAAAAGCAGTCTTTGGCACATCTGCTGCCCGTATTTTCAATTGATGATAACCGGATCTGAAATCAATTTTAGATAAGACACAAGCACCTTTTAACTGATCGAACAAATCATCAATGCGAGGAATGGGATACTTGTTCTTAATAGTTACCTTATTCAGCTGCCTGTAGTCTATGCACATCCGAAAACTTCCATCTTTCTTCTTCACAAATAAAACAGGAGCACCCCAAGGGGATGCACTCGGTCTAATAAAACCTTTACTTTACAACTCCTGAAGTTGGGCCTTTAACTCCCTTAGCTCAGCTGGAGCCATTCTATAAGGGGGAATGGAAATGGGGCGAGTACCCGGCTCCAGATCAATACAAAAATAAATATCTCTATCCGGTGGCATACCAGGAAGTTTTGCAGAAAACACATCCAGAAACTCACGGACTATCGAAACAGACTCAATCGAACGTACTTTGGAAGTATCATCCCTGAGATGTGCCAAGAAAGCTAAACAACCCTTACTCACCATCCTCTTAGCACGAAGACAAGAGATAATACAGACTGGAGTGGAAATATAGTCACTCTCCCACACTAGCGGATCTGTCCCAGGCTTGGCCAATGTCACAGTTTTAGCATTACAATCTAAGATTGCAAAATTTGGAGGAAGCCAAGTCATACCCAGAATTACATCAAAATCAACCATCTCTAGAATAATCAAATCTACATAAGTATTGCTCCCCACAAAAGTCACAAGGCAAGACATATACACTTTCTCAACTATCACAGACTCACCCACAGGAGTAGAGACACGAATAGACATGTCAAGCAAATCACAATATAAATCAAGACCAGTAACAAATGAGGAAGTTACATATGAAAATGTGGATCCAGGATCAAACAATACAGAATGCAATCACAGACCAAAAGAGTACCTGTGATAACAGCATCAGATGTCTCTGCTTCAGACCTCCCGGGGAAAGCATAATAATGGGCCCTATCACCTGTCTGTCCATTGCCCCTACCAAGCTGCGCTGCAGTAGTTCCAACTTGCCCGCCACCCCGACTGAACTAGTGACCACCATTACCTTGGCTACCACGTCCTCCAGAATGGCGACCTCTACCATGACTACCTCTACCTCTAACAACTGGGGATCTGTAACTCTGTTTTGGACAATATTTCCTAATATGTCCAGCCTCTCCACATCCATAACAAGTCCTGCAGTCAAGTATAGGTCTTTGTGAAAATGACGAAGTCTGGAGATAACCGCCAAACTCAGAAAAAGTATGAATGGTCTGCGACGGACCCCCAGCTGAAGCCTGCAATGAAGACTAAATAGGACGGGCTGGATAACCTCCTGAACTCTGCCCTCTAGAGTAATAACCACTAAACTCACCTCCTTTACGAAACTTCTTAAATGTCGATGTTGTGGTGAAGTTGTCTGGCTTCACCCCCTCTACCTCTATCACAAAATCAACCACTTCCTGAAAGGATTTTGCTGCAGCAGCTACCTGTAAGGCTGGAATCTGCAAATCTGACCTCAATCCTTTCACAAAGCGGCGAATCCGCTCTTGTCGCTGAAGCAAAACTGTGGCATACCTGGATAGTGCAGGAAATTGGGCCTCATAAGCAGCAACAGACATCCTTCCTTGCTCTAGACTCATCTCTCCTCCTATCCCTCAAAGTCTGGGGTATATACTTCTCCATAAATAAGTTAGAAAATGATGCCCAAGTCATAGGTGGTTCCCTTGCTGGTTGACACTCAACATACGACCGCCACCACATTTTGGCATCCCCCTGAAACTGGTAGGTCACAAACTCAACACCGAATCGTTCTACTATGTCCATCTTATGTAGCAGCTCATGACAATCAACCAGAAAATCATATGCATCTTCAGATTCAGCACCCTTGAAGACTGGAGGTTTCAACTTTAAGAACTTAATGAAAAGTTCATGCTGATCACCTGGCATTATTGACCTGTAGTCAATCGAGGAAACATGCCCACTTCTAATTGATGCATCCATGCGGGGAGCCACAGCAGCTGCATGTTGTACTCCTTGAACATGAGGTGCTGGTGCAGAAAACACGGGAGGTGTCTGACCCTGATCAGATAACCCGCTAAGATAAGTTAGAACCTGATAATCATCTCTGGGATAGGCTAGTGTGGTACTTCCTTATCCTGAACCTGCTCATTTTCCCCTTCTTCACCCTCTCTCACTACCTCATCAGTCGGTGGAGGAGTCACTGCTTTATTCCTAGCTGGACAAGGTGTTTCTCCTCTGCCTCTAGTGGGCGTCCTCCTGCGACCCCTACCACGGCCTCTTGCCACTGCTCCTCCTCGAGTTACAGCCCCAATGATTGGCTCAGACGCACCTTGTCTTGCCAGTGTTGGTGTTGGCACAGTTGTTACTCTAGTTCTAACCATCTGCGAAATAGAGTGAGAAGGTCAGATACCAATTTGTATCACCCCGATACCAATTGGATCCAAGTAATAGCACGAAAGAAAGAAATAATGGAGTTTTCCTAAAGTCCTATAGCCTCTCGAAGAAAAGTAAAAGTGTCCCCATACAATTCCTCAAGACTCTACTAGACTTGTCCTTGTGTGATGAGACCAACGAACCTAACGCTCTAATACCATGTTTGTCACGACCCAAAACGAGTCGTGAGTGGCACCCACACTTAACCTCCTAGGTGAGCGAACCAACAATCTAAATCTAACATATATCAATAGTTCAACTATAAATAATATAAATAATGCGGAAGCTCCAAAAGATACTAAGCAACCAATTTAAATATGTTTCTAAAGTTTAATATTTATCATCCCAAAATCTGATAGTCATCACGTCAAGGACACCTATTTTCAAATTACCAAGTCTAAGAGTGTTTAAGAAACCAAAATAAGCAAAAAGATGGTCCATGTCCGAAATCCAAAGACATCAAGACGTGAATGAGAGAATCTAGCACGAGCTAGAATTAATAGCTCACCCTGAACTCTGATGTGCTGGAGACTGGCTAGAGCTGAGGGCGAGTCGAAGTCGATGGTACACTTGCTGCACACCACAAAAAAAAACAGAGAAGAAAATACAAGTAGGGGTCAGTACAATGAACACGTACTGAGTAGGTATCATCGGCCAACTCAAAATAGACACCAATATATATTGAATAATAATATAAAATCAACTACAATACTTAACAGGTGGCAAGCAACAAACACATGAACCATTGACAACAACACCATAATAGGTACACCATCAATCACAACATCAAGCACCCCTATGAGGACTCATGCCTCCACACCGTACTCATTTGGAAAATTGGTTCTTTGAGATTAAGTATATTAAAGTACTTCAAGATTCCTTTCCTTTAATGTTATTGTGTCGGAACGTGACACTCCGATCCCATATATTGTGTCGGAACGTGACACTCCGATCCCATAATACCGTGTCGGAACGTGACACTCCGATCCAATTATCTCATCATTTTATTTCATCAAGCCTTCTTTATTCAAGGCGTCATTTTAATAGAGAGGGCTCAATATTAGAAATTCAACAGTCTCATAATTTTAGGCCAACCACAAACCACACAATTAAAACATACAATCACACCATCAAGTACATAGGATACTTTACAATATCACTCAATACATATCAATCGCTATTTAGAGTTTATCTATCAAATAGAAATAAACCATAACCTACCTCCACCGAAGAACCGGAGTCACGCAAGCTACTTTTACAATACTTTTACTTTCCTCAGTGCTTCTTAACCTTTCCAATCTATCAAATATATATGCATATTTGTAAGTTAACGAGTCTACAGACATCATATTACTCTATGCCTATCCTAGACCCAAAATTCACCTAACTTTATATATATTTCCTAAAATTCAAACCTAAGAGTAAGTCTTAATTCCTTCTCTTAGCACAATTTTAATGATAATCATGTAGTATAATACACCAAATATTAAATTACCTATCTCAATATATCAAACTTTGATTTCTTATATCATAACAAAATTATAATATTAAAATTAGGCCACTGGTTACGAAACCAGCGGCAGGCTAGCAACCCATGAAGCCAATTTCCTCTCTCTCATCTAAATTCAATAATAATAATAATAATAATAATAATAATAATAATAATAATAATAATAATAATAATAACAATATGACCCTTACCTTAATTCCCTTGGCAGTTATCAACCAAACACATACAATCTGTAACCTTCCCTCTGTAACCTTCCCTGCTACCTAAACATTAACCTATTTCATAATTTTAGGAATCGTTGTATTTTTCTCAAATTACTCTATCAATTTTGGTCCAAGTCTCCAAAGCTGTTTAACCATATCCGATATGGAACCCACACCCATGTCGTGTCGATATAGATGCAGCACCAAGAGTGAAGAATTCATGCAACTTAGTTTATACTACGGATACATGAAATTCTAATCAATGAAATTATTGCTTTATCAAAACGTTCCTCTCTTTAGATGAAAGAGATCAAACTTTTAAAAACTCAATATAAGTTTAATGCACAGGAAAGAAAACTCTATAAGAGAAGGTACATCAATTGTTGGCTCTTCTTAAAAGTTCAATGCATTAACTAAGATTCGTTGTGACAGAAACAAGCAACAAGTTGTACGAATTGATACATCTAATGTCGGGAGTAACTAACTACTTAATTGGAACAAACGCAGAAGAGTAATATCAATTCAAAATGCATACAAAAACAAAACAATGAGTACCAAGTTACTGTACACGAAAAAAAAATTGATTTACCTGATGGAACAATCGCTTCGTGACTGCTGCAGATATGGTTTCTCTTGGCTAAGCCCTTATTTCCCTTCTACAGAATATTTCTTCCTAAATATTATATAACTAATTATAAGAGTGGTGAAAGTGACCCACTATTTATTTCACTATCAACCTCTTTAGCCACCAACTAAATAAATTATTAAAATTACCCAACTAATTTCATTATTATAATTATGAATAGTTCAAAACACCCATTTAAATCTGTCGGAAAGTATTTTCTAACATAAAAATTTCTAGTGCTCAAAACGACCAAAAATGGTCGTTACAATAAGAATAAAACATATTATAGTAATTAAGAAATGATGTATCGACATGCGAATCTTGGTCTAACATTTTTGGGGTGTTACAGAACCACATGAATATTTTGTATAACTCTGATCGACATATATATATAATCACTACAAAAAATTTTATTATTTAAGACAAATCATTTCGTTATTTACAAATCATATTTGATCATAAATTCTGTTATGTGACGAAAAAAATTTCATCTTTCAGTCGTCAGTAAATGTGTGTCTCTAAATGTATATAAAGATGATTTAGTTCTCATTGCTAGCGAAGTTCCATTAACAACAAAATAAGAAAATCGTCCTAAAATGCATAGTAGAATGAAAGTTCTATATATTAATTATCTAAAAGAAGTAATAACTCCGGTAAAACTATTTAGTCACTAATTAATTTGTTTTATTAGTTACAATACCAATTGTCTCTAAAGTTCTAATAATTCGTAGTGGAACATAAGAAATCTCGTCACTAATGACTGATTTTTACATATAAAAAAGTGTTTCGTCCTTAAATGTGTAAATTAGTGACAAAATTATCAATATAAAAAAGGTAAACAATTTTTAGTTAAATATATCATATTTTAACTAAATGTATGATTGTTGTTTACAACATAGAATTAACTATGAATTGTCATGATTAGTAAAAATTATAATTGTTTTAGAGTATAAATTAATTAATATTTAGTAAGGAGAGTACAAGAAGAAATATTTTGTTACTAAATGTATTCAATTTATGACAAACTAATTTTATTTGTGACAAAACTATGTCTTGACTAGTTTTAATATAGTCGTCACAAAAACCTAAATCTTTTGCGTCTAATTAAAAACGTTTGATGACATTTATTTATTTCACATTGGTATTACATTTTATTTTTAAAATGCAGAAAATGAAAAAAAAAACAATAGAACACCTATGATTATACAATAAACATCAAGTAAAACTATACTAGGTAATATCTAATCTCAAGCTCCTCAAAAGTTAAATATATTCAATACTTATATACTAAATATTACATATTAATTAAGGCAAATACGTGGAGATCTTTTAAAGCACCAAAAATACGGCGACTTTTTCTTTGAAATAGTTTCATTCGATTGTCACCTCATATACCTGTGAAAAAAAAGAACAAATGTCACGATCTAGACCGTCGTGATTGGAATCCACACTAACCCTCCACTGGGAGAATCATTACTAAAACTCAGACTAAACAACTTGACCAAAAAATATGCATTTAAAGATACAAAAGCATGTGTAAATAAAAATAAAAATACGAAATTCCCAAAAACTCCAAAAGTTTAAGAACAAGGGGAACCCAGAAGCTAGACAACACCTTAAGAAATAGTCTGAGTCCGAAAAGAGTGAACTTAAAAAACAAAGATCCATGGGTGCCTAAAAGAACAGTCTCACCGTTGAATCCGGTCAAACTCAACAGTTACCTAGCTGAGGTCTGTCAATAGTCATCTGAAGATGCCCTCTACTTAACAAAGAACAAGCTAGTGCAATATTAGTAGACGACAACAGTGTAATGGTAGGATCCCACGGCTATTCAAGTATGCACAAAATATATCAGAATTACTACAAGGTAAAAACATACATTTAAATAATAAATATGTACACAACAATTATCACTTACGAACAAGTACAATTTCACAATTCTTAAGATATACAGTTATGTCAAGTTAATGGTCCTCTTATGGAACCTTATTCAATGGTCCTGTTACGGAACCACACCAAAACTGTTAGCATACTGCAACGTGATACCCGACCAGATATTTATGGGAAAATGTGGAAACCAATGCCATATTTATTTCAGAACATGGAAACTGATCCTATATTTATACTGGAATGTGGCAAACCAATCCAATTTAGTGTGTCGGAGAGCAACACTCAATCTATTCAACAAACGACAATCACAATCACAATGTGTATTAAGCTCAGAGAGCACTACTGGGCGGTGGCTTATCGTCGTCCATTATCTAACCGAAAAGACATGAAGTAAAGACGTGTTCTCATGCAACAAGATGTGATTCACGGCATGTAGTTATTCGTTCATACTTAGTTACAGTAGGTGTGATAAATAATATTCACTCACATACATTCATGCATTAGAATGAAGCAATTACTAACATAAATCACGCGAAACATGGAACCACACCTATCACCTACCACTAATTGAATCGTGAATCCCATAAGGCATTTGAATCTTCTCCTTCCTAATTCTTTCCACTTGTTCTAGGTCTATAAACAACAATTTATACACAAGGCTCAACAATAAAAGGTCTAATTATCCAGATTATAATGACCTCAATAACCCTAGACAAAACTCATGATCCCCATACCCAAATTAGGTTTTTTTCCACCATAATTCCCCCCATCAAAACCCTCCCTATAGATAATTACCCAAGAAAACGAAGTTCTACGGATTGAAACATGGATTCAGGGATTAAAAACCTTACCTTTAGCCGTAATAATGGTGAAAACCTATCAAGAACATACCTGGGGTCGTTCCTTAGCTCTCAATGTCAATAAGTGCAGAATAAACATTTTGGGGTTTAATTTTCGACTTATGTCGCGTCTGTCCCCATATAGAGGCCCCAACCCTCCACAATGGCGTATCCCAAGCGGGTGTAATTCCACCAAAGTGTCTTGCATAAACAGTGAGAAAATTTAAGAATTCCACACCCCCATTTCACAATACACAAAAATGCCATGACACTCAGAAAATACCCGCTCACGCTAAACTAAATTTTGGGAGTTCTACTCACCTGAATTCAATTCTGTAAAGTCATATGAGTTCCTTAACGTCTTAGCTATCCAATTATGTAATAATATTCATTAATAGATATGTCATTTGTTACCATATTTTCCTAGGTCACACTGACTCCAATTTCTTCCAAATCTGAACTAGGGTAGGAAATCTGAAGTTAGTAAGAAAAAATTTTCTGGTCCCAGTCTTTTCTCATTGGTTTTTCCATAATGACGGAAATCAGGTCATTATAATAGATACAAATTTACCCATATCTCATACCCGAGTGATAAACTAGGAAAGACTGGCTAAAGTAAGGGTAGAGTTGTACATGAAACGTCAAATTACTGGGTATACTTTTCTAGCATGTCCTTAGCTTTTGGACATCGTGATCTAAAATTTTTATCGGTTCTTCCTCATACCAAAGTCTTTTTTAACGACATTGAGTCTCACTTTATGGTATAAATCTCATTCCTAGACGATAAATTGAATACCTATACGTCTTCCTATTCAATTCCTAAATGAAGTCATCATAATACCCGAGTGATAATTATTGTTGTATGTACACTTAGCTAACCACAAAGCTATTCTCAATAACCACCATAGTTTATCATACATGTCATCAAGTACTTCGATACAAATATTAGGACCAATTCTCACATAACCATGAAAAAATCCTAAATAGAAACTATCCACAACTAGAGTTGAAGCTGAACCTACCAACACACAATCATAACACCCAAAAAATTGTATTTCTTATCAACATCTCAATTTCACTAACCAATTTCTCAATAGTTCATGATATAAAAGTCTGGTCTTTAGAAATCTGATACTCATTAAGGGATATGTCAAAGCATACAAACCCTAAACAACCTATCGAAATGCTAGATTTAGTAATTATAGATTATCTCTGTAGAATCGGATCGAATGATCCCCACATTCAATCACACCTAATCGATACATGACCTCGGCGAAAAGATAAAATATTAGATTATCGTAAAACCATAAATATGCAGGTACATTTTCTACGAATTCTCATAAACATGGTGGTACATGTAGAACCAACAAATACTTTTACAACTCCAAACAACACCAATTAATATCATTTGAAATAACCAAATCTTCCCAGTCGACCAAGAGAACACCACAGGATTTGGTACCCCTGATCCACCACTAGGAATCAACCCACAAAAGTGAAAACACACAAGATTATAGCTAGTGAATCATACTCATAATACTAACAACCATCATAGGCATTCTTAAAATTTACCTTATTACAAACCAAACAGTTTTCAAAAGATTCATTTCTTAGGTACTTCATATTCAATAGTCATAAACTTCAGGACTTAACTCAGGTGTAAGTCTTTTCAAAGGTTCAATACCTAATACAATTGATCATTTCTCACCTTGCCAATTCACTACTTGACAAAATATATCACCATGAATGTAGACTTACAATGAAACTTTTTTACTTGCAAATTCAATTGTATAATGTAATTCCCTTATCTATCAACATTAGCTTGTACCTTGATGATTCTTATGAATTCTCGGGTCCTCGCTTATCATTGATCACATCTCAATCGATCTTACAATATCCTTCGCTAAAAGTTTCATCGTACTCATTACTAAACTCAAAAACAAAACCAAAGTATTTATCATCACACTCAAGCTAATGTTTGTACACTCCATTCTCAAGTCCTTTCCAATAGTTTTTAACCAATCTAAAGGACTTGTAACACTATTACCATAGCCAAAACAAAATGAATGAAATCACGCGTCTTTGAACCCAATTATCTACCATCTGAAGATATCTCTTTATACTTTGCGATCAAATAAAATATTCTCGCACTTGCTTCTCTCTAAAGGATGTACTACATCCCACTAATTCTTTTCATTGTGACTCTAGATCTTTAATTTCTATTCGAATAGTGTCCCACCAACTCTTAAAACTTTCCATCAACACGATGCCTCAAACTCATTTAAACTCATCAAATTCAAGGTACTAACCTAATTTTTATACGCACGTTCTTACTAAAATACTTAAATTTTCTCACCCAATTATACTCATTGGGACATTCTTTATCCATAAGCTTGTCATTCCGGTATTAACCCACTTCTTTATGGCTAAGGATAAAATCATTGATCCTGTTACTACCCTCATTCTTCTTAACAAACAAGCACCTTATGGGGAAAACTAGGACAGATGTAACCATTATCAAGAAGCTCTTTGATTTGAGATTTAAGCTGTCTACGTTTTGCCATCACAAAAATAGACTCAATAGAGGGGTGATTCGACCTCAACATCATGAATATGATATAATTATGCCAAAAATCCTACCTCCCTAGTTTCCTACACCATACGAAAGGTACAACCTTAGTTGACTTAAGCTTGTACCCCCTTCCCACTCGAACCTTTCCCTAGCTAGGATCTCTGAAGTTATCGACTTAGCATTACCATTAAGCACAAAATAATAGGGGGACAACAAAGTCATGCATAATATTATATAAAGTCAGTCATATCCAAAATAACCAAATCAACCCAAATCTGATAATCCATAACACAACGAAACAACACGATATACATTGGTGACTATGGCTGACTCGTCAACTGGGTAGAAACATGGATAGGGGAATCAAATATATCACAAATCATATCAAATTCTAAGAAAAATCCCATGGACTTATAAAAATAAGTAGAAACCAGATCAAACAACACATTAACCATCCGGTCACAAACAATAATAGTACTTTTGATCCCTGCATAAGACCTCAGCCTTGGTCTTTCCTAGAAAGGCATAAAATTAAACCCTGCCATCTCGATATACCATCAATCCATGAAACCTTGGTATATCTTCTAACCTCAATTGACATAAATTAATTTCATCATTTGCTACACAACCCATACATGTTATGACATCAACACTAAATCTATCTGTCAAAGTAATGGTGCATATTATCTAATCATCCCTTACAAAAACATCTTTGAATGTTATCACCTATTAACTTGAATATGCAAATCTGACCTTAATCCCTTCACAAGTGATGATAATATCTAGCGAGCCCAACAAGACTCTTAATTCCTGTCACAAAACTAGGTGGGGTCCAATTCCTAACTCTTTCAGTATTTTGGAGATTTATCATTCCCCCTTCCCTTCAAACTACATGCCCTAAAAAGGCAACCGAAGTCAACCAAAATTCACACTTGAGAAATTTCGCACACCCCTTTTTGTTATTGTAAGAACATGGATGCTAGTTTTTCTATTGTTTATTTACGTCATTCAATTATTAGAAGGTTTTATAGTCTATTCTCAATTGTTGAACACTAATTGGATTGAAGGGGTTTGTTTTGATTTGATTTTTGTTCTATAAGGAGACCTGGCAAAAACATAGGAGATGAGGCTAAGGTTCTTTCTCGCCCTATGCCGCTCTAGTGGCCTCGCACTAGAGGAAAAATCCTGCCCCAGCGGCTCAGATGGAAACAATACCCAGACAATAAATTATTCTACAGTATTTCTCTTTTCTAAATATCCAAACGATTTTTATCTTTACTAAGCCATTTAGGATAATCCTCTAGACTAGAATAGTCATTGTATACCCTGAGACAATCCAACGAAACACAATCCGACTCATTCTCATTAAATCAACAACATAACCCACACATCCCAAGGATACACCCAGACACTAATGTGGTTATTACTCAAGCGCAGGACACGTCCAATTCATTCTTACGAATCACCATATACATTATTTAAACCCTTGCATCGAACTTAGTCCAAACCTTCATTTCACAATAAGTTTTACAGTACTTTGCAGTTATAACTTGCATAATTTCAATAAATTCATTCAGCATATTACACATATCAAAATTTAGACCCATAGTTATTATGCACATGATCATATCATCACTTCCAAGCAAATAAAACTCCTATATTCACCATTACTTTAGGCAACTAGGAACACACATTCATAGTTTTATGTTACAACTCACAGACAAACACTATTCTAAATTAGTTTGTTCCATAGATGATCATAAGCGATTTCCCAATACAAGAGCAAAAATATAAAGTGATGCACCCTACAACTGGTCAAATTATCATTTATCGGAGGCAACAGATACTTGTTCCGAACGGTGACCTTATTCAACTGTCGATAGTGTATACATATCCTCTCTTGTTCGTAATGGTGTAACAACTTTTGTTACTCTAGTTCAGACCATAGAGTGAAGGACGAAAGGTACCAAGTTGTATCATCCAGATACTGATTGGGTTCAAGTCATAGCACGAAGGAATATAAAAAAGTTTCCTAAAGTCTTATAGCCTCTTGAAAAAAAGTGCGGACGTCTTTGTATTATTCTATAAGACTCTACTAGAATGTTTTCGGTACAATGAAATCAACGAACCTAGGGATCTAATACCAACTTTGTCACGACCTAGACCATCGTGATTGACACCCACACTAAACCTCCAGTAGGAGAACCATTACTACAACCCACACTAAACAACATAACAAAAAACTATGCATTTAAAGATATAGAAGTATGTTTAAATGAGAACAAAAATACGGATTTCCCATAAACTCCAAAGGTTTAGATAAACTAACCAAACTAATGCGAAAGAACAAACCCTATAACCTCAAAGTCATGGTATAAAAACTCAACTAACGGCAAGTCTAAGAACAAGGCGTACAACCCTGAAACTAGACAATACCTTAAATATTAGTTTGAGTCCAAAAAGAGTGGACTGAAACAAGAAAGATCCTTGACAGCCTTAAAGAACTAGTTCACCGTTGAATCAGGTCACGCTCAATAGTCACCTAGATGAGGTCTATCAGTAGAAGCTTCAATATGTTGCGTACTTAAAAAAATGACAAACAAGTGCAGTACGATACTACACAACCACTGTGTACTAGTAGGATCACGCGACTATTTCAGTAAGCATAACATATATCAGAATTACAACAACATAATATATACATACACAATGATTATCGATTTAGAACAAGTGAAATTTCATAATTCTAAAGCTATACAGATATGCCAAGTCAATGTTCCTCTCGTGAAACCTTAACACCCCAGAAAATTTTTTGAACTAAGACTCTAACCATCCTCTATAGTTAGTTTGTTTTTGCCAAATAATTTAATTTTTTTTAGTATTAAGGCCAAATCACTAGATATAGCACCTTGAGTTCTAAAAAATACTCAATTGGAAAGAGTGAAATATGAAATTTTGCAAGTTATGCTTATGTATGAGTTTAGGTCAATTTCAAATGATTATAACTCTCACCACAGAATGATTATGGTCTGATACAATATATGGCCACTGAGTTTGATAAGTTTCGTCTTAGGATGAGTGAGATATTGCCTTTTGAAGTTAGTCTGTCCAGTTAAGGAAAGTTAGCCAAAAATAGTAAGGGGTGTTTTGGTAGTTTCCTTACCCAAACAGATTTAATTCATTTTTAGTAAGGTTTTAAGGGTATAATCCTATTAGGTTTAGTTTTATAATCCTAATAAACGCCTAGGGTGTTAGTTGAGAGTTCAAGAAAATATAAGAGGAGAAAAGAGGAGAGGATGAAGCATTTGTCGAGACTCTTGTGGAATTTCACCATGGATCTAATCCCAAAGAGGTATGTAAGCTTCTATAGTGTTGGATAGTTCATCCACACACCAATCATGATTTATTCAGCGTAATTCTTGAAACTTAAGGATTTAAGTTGTTGATGACTTCTTGATCCACTACAAAAAAAATGGTCTTTAAGGAAGGGAAATATGGTCGTGAAAGGTCCAAACTGGTCACTAAAGGTCATTAACGACCATAATAAATTCGGTCGTCTTCGGTCATTAAAACTCATATGTTAAAAGCTAATGACCGAATTAACATCCGCTCATTACAAATCTTTTTAACGAAAACATAAATTTGGGTCGTTATATGGCCTTTTTAACGACCGGATTCACCCTCTGTACAAAGTACTTTTAACGACCGAAAGTAATTTTATTATTTGTATTCTAATCTCAATACCAATACTATTAACGACCACATTTCCTAACGCTCATTGTTGTTTGTCCAAATATTTTAAGAAGTCAATTATAAAAGAGTATAAAAGAACCAATTTCACTTGTTGTTTTACAAAATTTTGTACAATGAATACAGAAACACTCAAAATAAACTAAATAATTTAATTCATTATATAAAATTTCATAGTCAATACAAAGAACAAATTAAGATATATCATATTCAAGTAGTATAATATATCTTTATCAACTCCTAAAAAGAGAAAAATTGAATAAAAAATCAAATAATAAGGCATTGTCTTTATATTAAACCATCCCTAACTAAAGTAAAATCCCTAACTCTTGAATTTAAACTTGCTCCACACATTGTTGAACATTATATTCTTTATATTCAAATTCTATCTGCAAGAAAAAAATATGTCAATTTCAAAACAATGAAAGAACTCTTAAAAAAGAACCATAAAATCTTTAAAATATTTACTAAAAATGATGAAGACATGTCAAAAATAACTTGTAGTCTCTTCCCAACATCTATTAACTATGTAACGATTTTCTGTAATAATCAACAAGAAGTTTGTAGGGACAACAAAACAAAACATAATAAAAAAGGACTATTATAATTGACTCTTTCCTACTTTGGATGACAAAGAGAAAGATTAAGAAGTTTCAAATAGATTGGAGAGTACATACATGAATCATAGTGTAACGACCGACAAGTACACTGTAGGAGAAGGGATCATTCTTGAGTCGTCACACGACGTACTTGACCCTTAAGAGATCTTGTACAGGCATCTTAGCCATCATTCATTACATATGATATGAAAAATAGTGCGTAATTAAAACTTTTCACGCAATAATAATATGAAACATCTTTTATAGAATATTAAGGGATAAGTCTCATCGTCACAAGCCAACTTAAAGACACATCTTAAATATCTTAGGGGCACGACCCTTTACATTGACAGAATTACATAATAAGTCATTAAATTCTTAAAAGAAGAAACTAACGAAACATAGACTATGTCCTCGAATATATGAGGACATATCGAGTCTTGAGAGAGTCAACCTCCCAATCTTTGACTCCTAACTTCTACTTGCCTCAAACCTATACTTAGAGAGTATAGGAAAGTACGAGGTTAGTACAAACAGTGTACTAAGTATGACAGTATGCAAAAATACATGTAAAAGAGGACATTTTAGTTGAAACATACACATCATGCTATTTTGTAAAACCTTCATGAATCAAGTTATAAAGCATCATATAAGTCACCATGAATCATATGAAGTAACACCCTCATAAACCTCAACATATAGTCACATTTACAATAAACCACTTATCACATAAACCTCCCTATCCATAGTTATCCTACGACTCACTTACGTAAGACATGAAGAGGCCTCCCATAGCCTCTTCAATGCATACAGTAATGATCCTTAAGGCTTCCAAGGATAGCATAGTTCATTACAACTCAACAAGTCAACATTCAATACTAAAGACACTAGAAGAAACATACATATACTTAGGAACTTCAATTAGATAACCCTCCTCCAAGACAACCCCCATGTTACACTTAGTGTAATGTGAAAGTAGCATCCCATACTACCACTTCCACCCTAGTGACCCTTAGGAATTCCCTTAGAATAGGCACCTCACATTCATCATATACATAGCTTTTTCATCATAGAAAATATAACATCAACATGCTTTCTTTAACATTAGACATAAAGTCACATTACTTCAATAACATAATATAATGACCCATTCATATATCTTCATATAAGGACACACAAGACTACCTCCAAATGCCTACTTGTGCAGTGGATAGATAGCGTCCGATACCACCACCTACCC
Source organism: Solanum pennellii (assembly GCF_001406875.1). NCBI lineage: Eukaryota > Viridiplantae > Streptophyta > Magnoliopsida > Solanales > Solanaceae > Solanum > Solanum pennellii. The sequence continues at coordinate 24,069,537 of NC_028647.1, read as the reverse complement.
TAAATAGTACACCCTTAAGAACATTTACTTCATTTACATTCATTTGTGGGGGATAACTTTAACAGACATAGACCATGAGAGCTAGACATGGAATCCCAATATTAACCCTTACCGGATGAGGGATCCCTACTTGCCTAAGGTAGGGTCATTCTCTTAGCCTTTACGTGGATTTCCAATAGCTACACCCATGACGACGCATAGTTTAGAGATGAGGAGATTGCTACTAAGTAACTCATTCACTACTAATAAGGAGTACTCATCTCAAGAGGTACATTGGATACAACATCTATACTCACAAAGTGTACCCACGCTTCTTCAAATCCTCTCGGTGCTAAGCATAACTCCACCACAGAGTCTTAAACATTATATAACTATAGGTTAAGGGATAGATATTTAGAACCATATATCAACTCATGAAGGGTACTTATCCATAGAGGTTACTTTTGAACACCACATCTCAACTTACGAAGGGTATCCAACCTCCAACTTATCTTAGAAAGCTCTTGGGAATAGTGAGGTTGCTACTAAACCCTTTATCTCAACTCACAAAGAGTGTTCACCTCAAAATCCCCCTTTAAATTACTAAAGTTCTTTAGTAATAGTAGGGTTGGTCTTAGACACTTCATCTCTACTCACGAACAGTGTCTACCCTACAATCCCCCATATTCATTCATAAACTTCATCCGTACATTCCAAGTGTGTGTGAATACATGTGTGCACACCTTTCACATAATCACCATATTCATAGCTTGACTTATAAACATGATCATAACTTCATTCATCATAATTCACCACTACAATGCTTCACATATACACACACTCCATTTAGACATAATCTCTACACGATATACAATTCAAGATTCTTAAAACATTTCAACATGAATATCATCATCAGCACTTCAGTTCACATATCATGCATTCAAGGCCATACTCACAAAATACATATTTATACATACATAATACTTATATACTCCAAGTAAACACCGCCACCAAAGGTGGACCATACCACTCAAGATCATTTCAATGAAAATTAACAAGATAGAAAAACTTACCCTTCATCCAATCTTTCACCACCTTTTCTCAATATTTCAGGAAATAAACATAATAAATCATATATATTCAGTATATAAACAAAAATATGACATGAGAAACTCAACTCTAACATTATTTAGAAAAAAGCAACAAACCCACTTCATAAGCTAAAAGTTGATAATATGCATAAGCATGGTCTAATTGAGGTTTTGACATTAAAATCATCATCTAACACTAAAAATAAAATATTTCAATCATTAAAACTTTTTCATGCAAAGACCCATGATTAGAGTCAAAGATAGAAGAAGTTGGAGCTTAAAACCCTTTTTGAAATCTCTTTGGAATGGCTCCTTGAATGAAAGAAAGTTCAAGGATTAACTAACATACCTTAAAATGAAGAAACCCATGATATTTGGTGAAGAAACTTGAAGAATTTGGTCTTCTTCATTTGAGCTTGAAGTTCTCCAATGGAGGTTTCAAATTAGAGAGAGAATTTACAAAGAAGGGAGAGCTTGTAAAATTTTGAATTCTAATTGAGGGTTGGGTTTTTTGATTAGTGTAAAGGGTGTTATATGACCTAAATCAATATATAATACACCCCCGGAATACCCAAAACACCCCAACATCAGTTGTACATTTTTAGACAAGTAAAAAACTTCACTTAAAATTTAAGAATTATCGTGAGGAAACAAGTCCACGATGCGGAGCTGTTCCGCAAGATTTTACAAAATAAATTTTGATACAATGAATTCCATGTTGTGTCCGCGACACGAACCAAGAATTTGTCCTAGATTGCACAAAGTCTGCGACGCGGACTAGTTTCACCATAGCACAATGTTGGCTGCCTTGGGAAGCTTGTTGGTCCAAGGGTTCGGTCCTCCTCAATGACCCTTAGGGCGGTCCTTGGGGAGTCGTAACCGGACGTTTTGACCCTAAAAATTTCCTTCAAGGTGTTAGGGTCATCCCCATTTTTTAGACCCTAAACAACCCAGAAAAACACATACAACATACAAGGACACACTAGTCGCACACACAAGGCCAGTTTCTGAACGTCTTGATCGTCCCTTGATGTTTGACTTCCAAACTTCACAAACTGACCTCTAATGCTAAAATACATTACCGTAACACATATTTAATTCATGAAACACATGTGAAGCTCTAGTTAGACCTACTTCATATTTAGGGTCGTTACATATAGCTATTTGAGCCTTGCAAACATTGGATGAGTCATCTATTGGGAAGCAGACTGCCAGTTCAATAAATATAGAAATCACACAAGAAAATGTATGACAACATTATACCAAAATAGAGATCACATCCGAGGCCCCAACTTATTTTTTTCTAAGAGGAAGGCATAATATGTTTTCTGTTTGCTACAGTAACATCTGTAATATAAAGGAAGCAGAACATGAAAAAATCCACAGATTCCACTATCAAGAGTTAAGGGTAGCAAGAGAGAGAGTTGTGTACATGAAAATTAAGATATGCTCAACCACATTCCTGAGGACATTCACGAAGAGATATCTGAAGCTCAAGAACACTAGATAACTTAGCAAATTGGAGTATGCTAACATCGATAATCAAATTGTAATAGAAAGAGAATTTGTACTCAGTACCTAATTAAAACTATTTACTGTTTTGGATGGGTCAGGAGGCCTGTTTGATTCAATGTTAAACTGCTCGATGTTGCTAGTTCACCGGACTGAGCTCACCAATTTCAGTAGAACTTTATTCAGTATCTACTTGTGTGATCTTTAAAAAACCCAACTTCATGAACTACCTTTTGACATTGAGTTAAGAACAAAGTATACTGAGTTAAGCACAAAGTATATTTTCTAGATTCATTACACTTGAATAAGGAAAACCATATAGAGTACTCTATACCATATCTGAGGATATTTTGCTTTTAATTAAATATTAACTTACTTATTTTGTAGACAAAATGATTGCCCACCATATCATACATCACATAAAACTTCCTCTATAAGGACGCAATCTTGCACACTTTGAGTTAATCAAATCAGGAAGAAGTTTTCTTTTCTAATTTCTATATTTTTATGTTTGTTGTGTCAGAGAACAAAATAGAAAGATGTTACACAAACAATCGGAATCCAATGATTGAAATGGAGTGCTACCAGGTTTATGTGATAGAAAAATGTGTAGCAAGGTGAAAGGTAAGTTCTATAGAATAGTTTTCAAGACCAGCAATGTTATATGGAAGTGAATGATATTGGGACTGATGACAGAAGAAGTCAGATATGTGGATGTTTTAGTGTTTCAAGCTGTATAAAGAAGGACCAAGCTATTAGTGTTTAGGGTTCATTCAACATAACAGAAATGCTCAGCAAATTATTGTGGATAAAACTCCATGATTGCACAAAACATACTTGGAAAAAACAGGGCTATTCTACTTAGATGAGCAGTTAATGATTGGGAAATGCACAACTTGATGAACTGCTAGCAGAAATGGAAAAATACAAAAATGATGACACCAAAACAGATACTATCTTTGAGAAAGCAATAGCATATTCGCTATGAAAGAATGTGACATGCAGGTTGGTACTGGAAAAAGAGGTGTTACTTGTATATGGTGAAATACAAGGGACAGCCAGCATGGTCATTTAGTTATAGCTACCATCTATGAATAGATGGTGCCATTAGTAACCTCCTAATGACAAAGATGTCATATAGGAAAACTACACCAAAAACATGAAAACATAGGGTATGCTTGTCCAAATAACAATATGAAGAGTAAAATTTAAAAGCAACAATTAAAATACAACATTAACTCTGTTATGGCATTTCATTTTGCACTCTACCAGGAATTAGGATGTTGATGCTTGGAATTTGTTGGGTTTTATTTGCCCTGATTTCTTACCACAAAGAGGTTTTCCTTTTAGGAAAAGGTTTTGGATTGACTAATCCTTTTCTGGTAGGAAAAGGTTTAAGACTCTATAAATAGAGGAATGTTCCTTCTAACTTAATCAACATTCACAATGTAGTCTTAAGAGCTTTGAGAGTTTTGGTTAGAGGGAGAATTTGTGGGTCACAAGCTTGATACGTTATCACTTGTGTTTTACCTCCCATGTATTCCGAGTGAATTGGTTGAGGTTGTTTCTCTCTGTATTTTGTACTCTCATATTAATAGTGGATTGCTCATCTCCTTTGTGGACGTTTGTCGATTGACCGAACCACGTTAAATCTTTGTGTCTTTTGGTATATTTCTCGTTGTCTTCTTACTCGTAGTCTTTCGAGGTTTGCATTGCTAACTTCCACGTTACACCTGCTTATTTTCGGTCCTAACAAGTGGTATCAGAGCCAGATTCAATGACGGAGTCAGGTTTAGTGCTTCGATAATCGATGATTGAACCAGAGTTAGAAAGAGATGTTCATCTTGGCAGGTGTAGTTCTAGCCGCAACCTTTTTGACAGTAATGAAGATTTTGTTGGAGAAACTATTTCAGAGAGGTTCTCTGTGTTGAGACATAAATTTTTTTGCAAAGGAGATCAAGGAGAGGAGAAGCAAGTTGTTGAAGATTAAGTGAAGAAGGTGGACAAATTTATTTTGTTAGAAATTCAGGCCAAGGGGGAGATTTGTTGGGTTTTATTTTCCCTGATTTCTTACCATAAATAGGTTTTCCTATTAGGAAAAGGTTTTGTATTGACTAATTCTTTTTCTAGTAGGAAAAGGTTTAGGACTCTATAAATAGAGACATGTTCCTTCTAACTTAATTAGCATTCACAATGTAGTCTTAATGGCTTTGAGAGTTTTGGTTAGAGGGAGAATTTGTAAATGTACATGGTAAATAGCGAAATGGAGAAACTTCTTTGAAACTTTACCTCCCCACACCTTAAATAATCATATACCGAGAATTCATATTCGAGCAATAAAGAACGAGGATAGAAGGTTATAACAATAACCTAAGGAAAACAATTGAACTGTCAATGTCCTTCCCCGTCTCCTCATTACATCACAAAGAGAAAGAAAAATCAATTTACTAACTTGTTTAGTGGTACCACCTATCGATCACTTGACGACACAGGTGTTGAAGGCTTACCAAGCAGTACTCTTGCAAGCTATTCAGATTTACTCTCCAGCTCATTCATGCGTTCACATTTACTCTCTAGCAAATCCTTGCACCTTATTAGTGATTCATTTTCTTTTTGATGTTCATTTAATTTATCTAATAATACAGCCTTCGAAGAATTCCTACCTTCCAACCCTTAAGTCGTTATCCTTGTAACACCCCAGAAAAATTTTCGAACTAAGACTTGAATCGTTAATCGTAATGATTGATATTTCACCAAGGAATTAAAAATTTCTTAAGTATTAAGGTCATTTGTCTAGATTAGCACCAAGAGTTCCAAAAAGAGTTAGATTGGGAATAACAAAAATCTGAAATTATAAGAGTTAATCTATGTATGAGTTTTGGGTCAACTTCAAACGACCATAAATCCGAGTACAGGATGAGTTAGGTGTGCTAAAAGATACCATTGGAAAGTTCTTTGAATTATCTTTCCAAAGCTGCTGAGTTTGCTAAATTTCTAGTTTGGATGAGTGAGATATGACCTTTTGAAGTTAGAATGTTCAGTTAAGGAAAATTAGCCTAAAATAGTGAGGGGTATTTTTGTCCTTTCATTATCCAATCAGATTTAACTCGTTTTTAGTACTATTTTCAGGGTCTAATCCTTTTAGGTTCAGTTTCATAATCCTAAAATATTCTTAGGGTTTTTAGTTGAGAGTTCAAGAAGAGGCAAGAACAGAAAATATGAAAGGATGAAGGCGTTCGTTGATGTTCTTGAGTCTAGTTGCAGATTTTCTCCATGGGTCTAATCCCTAAAAGGTATGTAAGCTTCCATAGTGTTGTTTTAGTTCACCCACACACCAATCATGTACTTTTCAGTGAAAATTTATGCTTAAAGTTTAAAGATTAGAATTCTTGAAAGGTGTTCTTCAAGTCCATTCTAAATCTTGTTGTGTTGGAGTTTTGATGATTTATTGAGATAAAATTGTGTAATTTTAGTGTTGTTTCTAGTATATTAGAGTGTAGTTAAGTTAAGTAATCGAATCCAAGTGATTGGGGAAGAAACCGTTCGAATTTAGGCTATTTAGGGTGAGAAAACGAGCAAAAGTGCTCGCAGAAATTCTGGGTAGAGGCCTGGCGGCGTGCCTGCCAGAGCGCCCCAAACCCATCTCTGTCCGTCAAGGGTTGGGGATCCGCGCCAGCCATAGCCGCAGGGTCGTCTGCCCAGTCCATTTTGCCTCTGGTAGTTCCGTTTGAGTTCGTTTAAAGTGCACATTCACTCCTTTTCGATTCTAACTAATCTAAGCTACTTCTAAACACCTAAAATCAGTCCTAACATGATCATAAACTTGAATTCATTATGCACATTCAAGGTTGAGTTGAGAGTTAAGTTTTGAAAATTCTTTCAAATGTTCTAAAAAAGTCCTTTTGAGAAGTCTTCCACAACTTATAGTAACTTGTTTCAAGACTCAATCAATTGAGTATAAAAGTGAAGATTATGTATTCATGAGTCGAAAATATCACCTAGATCCTTCATGTCATGAACTATAACTCTTGAATTCATAATTCACATTCAAGAGAGGGTTAAAAGTAGAGTTTAAGAAAGTCTTTAAGTTCAATTGTGAATTCTTTGAGATCCATCATTGATTGAAACTTAAGTTTTTTAGGAAGTACGTAAGGTAATGAGAAGATTTGTATACATGAGTTCCATCTAATTACATAGACCTTCGAGTCAAGTCGATTTGTTCATGCCCATAACTCTGTATGAACCCTATAAGTCGAACAATCTTGAGTTAAGAAGTACCTTTCAGCTCTCGAGTTGAGTAGTTCATGCTCATAATTCCGCATGAACCCTCCAAGAATTCATACTTCAATTAAAGGAAGTTAAGAGTCCGGTTTAGAGGATAAGAGCAAGTCAAAGTAAAGTTTCTAAAGTTTTGCACAAACGTTTTCACTTTGTTTTAAAGACTTGAAGTTCAAGTCAAGAAAGAGTAAAGAGTTGAGTTAAATTCTCAAAAGTTATAAGGGAACTAAGTGTTCCCTAAGAATTCAGTTTCAATTTAAGTAAAGAGCAAGAGTTGAGTTCAATTCTCTAAATTTTATAAAGGGGGACTAAGTATTCCCAAAAGGTTGATAAATGTTTCACATTTAAGGAAACTATGATTTCCAAAGGAGTTTTGAACTAAAAAGGGGAATATTGATCCCAAAAGAAGCTCTTTAAAGCTAAAGAGTTTAGTAAATTATCTCAATCCAAAGGAAGGAAGTTTTATTAAAAGTATGAGCTAAAGTATGTTTTGGAAGTAGTATTGAGCACCGATGTGGGGATGAGAGTTCAGATAACTCAAGTCCTCATGTAAACCATGTAGCCATCATAGGTATTAACGCTTCATACTTTTTAGATGATCACTTATGTTTAGCCAGTGGATCCACTAGGTAGAGGATGTCCTATACCAATGGCAAGGTATATGATAGTTCTAGCAGCGTGGGAAAGACGATGTATCACCACATAGGCTCATACTGGTGGTTGTCGATTGGAGAAACTATCAAAGTATAAATCATATGGTTCCTCCAGGGGTTTTACTTAGTATGAATGGGGATATGGGACTTCATTCATGCATTGCAAAAGTAGACCTTGAGAGGGAGCATAATTTTTTTTTATGATATTATTATCTTGAGTTAACATCATGTTTTAAATTGCTTTATATTGAAATGAGTTCATTTGAGTATCAGGAGTTGAGTATCTTGAGTTAATCTGTACTTCATTGAGTCAAATATCATATCCTTGAAGTTGAGTATCTAATCTTTGAGTTTAGAATCTTATCCTTGAGTTGTGTATATTATCCTTGATTTGAGTTGAGTTGAAAAGAGGTAAGTATGTTTCCATCTTTTGTTCAAGTATCAAGCTTATGTTATACTTTAGAATTATTCCTAAAATGCTCGTCGTTCCACGTACTGAGCCATTTGGCCTGCATCTTTTGATGATGTAGACACAGTTATTCAGGATCATCAACAAGATCTTCGTTGATACATCCCAGAGTTTGAGTTAGCCATGGTGAGCCTCCTTGTTTCTGTAGGATTTCATTTACTTTTCATTTTAGTTAGAAAGTCGTGGGTCTTGTCTCGACTTCCATCTTTAACAACTAGGGACTTCATAGATAGTCAGTTTAGTTAAGGAGTCTCTAGTTTGCATTTATTTTATTAAATGTTTTAAAGACTAAAGTTGCCTATATGGCTAGTTCAATATATTCTTTCATTCAAAGTTATTCATTTGAGTTAAAGCCTTTTAAATTTTATTTCTGTTTTTAAGCTTTGTATGCTTAAGCTAGTCTTCCGCTTGTAGTCAGCCAGGATGAGGGTTCACCTGGGGACTAGCAATGGTTCTTGAGTGCTGGCCACGTCCAAGGTGTAGGCTCGGGTCGTGACAATCATGCCACCAAATCCAATCACATGACTCTTACATTGAGGTCCAAAACACTTTTATACGACCTCAATATTTGTAAGAGAAGAATAAAATTGAACCCATTTTTGGATTTCAGCCTATAAAATACAAGAAAACTTAAACTAATAGAACACGTAAATTAAAATGATTTACAATAAAATTTGTCATTCAACATACATATTTTGCATTTGTTTCAGGTACAACTAGCTTGTTATCCTTCTTACGAGTCTTAAAGAATATAGTATCCATGTATGGTGGCTTACCATATTCACCTCCATTAACATAGATATAAACAAGTCAAATATATCATTTTAGCAAAGATTCATAAAGAGTTACAAAACTTACTGACCAATTCATAAATAGTTTCTCTAATAGGTTTACTACCCGTACGATAAGGCATACTCATTTTAGACTTGTTGACAATGTTTCTTTCACTTGTTTCCTATATTCACAACATACCACAAAATTTATAGACAGTAGCTTCATATAACATTTTAATAAATAAATACTATGGAGTTGTTCCTTCAACTTGACAATTAAGAAATACTCCTTAACCAGCCATTCCCAATCACTCTTGTCTACCCCTCTTGGCACATATTTCAGAGCATCACAAAATGGCTTAGATTTCATATTCTTGTGAAGTGATCCTCTACATTATTCCACTACCTTCTCATATGTTGAAGGACATGTTATTTCTCAACATTCATGTCGTCACAGTCAAATTTATCCTACAATGTTTCATAGGTACCATGAAACATAAACTAGAACTTTCAGCCAAACTAGAAGTTATTAGCTAATAACTTTCTAAATACTTACCTTAAAAGCATCCAATATGTTTTGCATAATTATAGCTCATTAATTTTACTTTCTAGATATGAGAAGTCATCTATGAATCTAATAACTCTACAAATACTTACACTAACAACATCTCACATGTGTTCCAGTAGATCTTCTTTAATGTTTGTCCATGAGTGTAACTGTAATGGGCACATATTACGATCACGAATTAAAATGCCCAAGTGTTTCACAAATGAGGCATAATTTTTCCAACAACTCGATTTTGGTAAAAGATGATATTTAAGTTTTCTCCAGATTTGAGTCGTGCAACATTTCTACAAATGTTTGTTCCTCTAACTTATTTTTGCATTTTCAGAATGACATGCACATGCGAATTAATTCAGACCGGACAAAAAGAAGAGTTTAATCACACCAAAACAACAAAAAAAAATACAGTTCGAGATAGTAAATAGTTATTCATTTGTTCGAGCATCTTGATTCAGTTCGATTCTGGAGAGTAGGGAACATTATATTTTGTTAAATCAAAACCAGGAGGTACAAGATCAATATTTTGTACAGGATCATTTCAATAACATGTTTATGGATTGATGTTAAGACTTTTGCTGATTAGAGTTATCTTTTCAGCCCTTACTCTTACAGAGCCCAAATATTGTAAGCTTTTCCCTCGTCCCCTAATTGCTAAAGCACTAGGTGGAAGGTATGCAAGTTTATTAGGCTTGACAATTGATTTTATTCTAGGGTGTTTAATTTTTTATTGATCCATGTAAACATGGTACAAAAATCACTTCTTTGTTAGTTCATCCAATAAGAGAAAAGTCATTGAACAAGTTTTCAGTACTACATCCCTTTCTTTATTTGAAAAGTATAAGTATTTTGTTTATCAATGAAATTAAACTGTACAAATACAGTAGGTACAACTACCCAAAAAAAGTGAGCATCAAAGGAGCACAACCACTTAACGATGACCTAACGTGTCTAACTGCTAATTAGCTATTCTGAATTGTAGAAAAAATATTTTTAAGTACTTGAACAAAAAGATATAACTTATCGTTGAAAGAACTCACGAATTGGATTCTCTAGATCATATAAGCAATCTTCACGTAAACAGTTAACATGAAAAACACAAAACAAAGAAAAGACAGAAACATAGAGGCTATTACCAAACAATCTATGAAAGACTAAATACATACAATAAATGAGAATAAAGATCTGAGAAAATAATAGATGTTAAACCAAGAGGAATTGTTGAGATAAATACAATATAGAGCATTCTGGAGACAAATGGAGTACATTGATTTTCCCCTACTGATTCATAGACCAATGGGATTGGTCTACAACAACTAAGAGGCAAAAAGTAAAATGTAAGAATGCTCCAAGATAAAACAGTATTAACTAGGATAAGACTAGCTTCTCGAATTAAAAATAACATGAAGTTGACATTTTGAAAGTGGTTAATTTCCAAATATCTACAACCTAATTAATCCACATTTCAAAATAGTGACAGGGATGTGGTCAGCCTTGGAATAGCATATTCGTTTAAGAAGATAGATATTATGGAAGAAGCTTTGACAAAGAAAAAATAACTAATTACAAGTCACTCATAATATGCACATAAAATACCAACAAGCTTCAAAGTTTTGAACCACAATTTTCCTGTAAATAAAGAGTATTACGTTACTACTAATAAATAGTCCATCTGTAAGCGACAACAAGAGAATCATGAAGAAAATACTTGAAAGTAGAAACTAAAACATCAAGAGTATTTTTAGGATCAAATTCAACACCATAGTAATAAAATGAGAACTCTCAGAAATAAAACATTAATACAAAGTCAGGACTGCCTCCTAGATTCCTTGAAGCTATGCCGAATTGTCATCCTCTTTATCACAAACATCAAAAGAATCACGAGCTTGAACCTTTTGTACTATATGACAGTCATTATTTGAAATATCATCAGCATAAAACACTTGTGATGCTTGATTGGCTAATATAAAAGGCTCATGTATTTTAAGAAATACCTTCCAGTTGACACTTACAAAGTCATATTCATATACTTTAATTCCTCTTTGTTGATCATATACGTCAAACCACATATATCAAAATAAAATCACTCTTCTCCCACCAGTAAATTGTAAATCAAGAATCTCGGTTAACTCTCTGTAATAATCAATATTTTTATTCTCTTCATCTATTTCGCCCACTACAACCACCTAGCAATTTTTAGTTCTCAAACTTAATAAAGATCTCTCACATGAAACCTATATCTATTAGTAACTTAGCTTTTGAAAGATGTCACACATGGAAGAGGACCACGTGATAATGAGAGTAAAACTTTTATTTTCTTACTCTCACTGTGCTTGTGCAATTCCGCAACCTATCAAATTTAAGTACATTATTTAGTAAATATTATTCATAAATTGATTTAATATATAAAAATGCTTAACTTCTCACCTTTAATTTTAACCAACTAACAAATTGTCTATTAAATTAAATCTCTGAATGATTTTGGGATGTATTAATTGAAATTTGTGAAAATTCTCTGCAAATAATTTGAAGTATAACATGTCATTTTATGTAAGGATATGGAAAATATAAGAACAACTTATTTAATTAAGTCATTACTTACTCGATAAATGATTGAATTTCAACACATTTCTTCAAAATATATAAATGTGCAAGGTCAAATTCACTTGAATCAAGATTGACTGGTTTGTCACCCCTCAAACTTTTTCCGGGTTGGAAAGAAATTTCTAAAACCTATATCAGATTCAATAGAACCACCATCATAATTCCTCTCATGGAGATTATATTTTGTCTCCATTGTGTGCAAGTACCTTGAACATAACGTCATACATTCAAATGCTATATATGTTTGTGCAATACAACCTTCTGGGCAAGCCATGTTACGAATAAATGATTTTTGAGAGTATCGCCATCACTCCGCTAGATACATCCATCGATATAGGATAGGTCCAGCAATCTTAGCTTCAGTAGCTAAATGAATTGGCAAGTGGACCATGATATCAAAAAATGCAGGACTGAAGACCTTTTCTAACTTGCACAAGGTTATTGGAATTTGGGCTTCTATTTGCTCTATCTCATCTACTCTTAAATATTTTGCTCTGAGTAACTTAAAAAATATTGACAACTCAATAAGTAGTTCATGCAGAGATTTGCAGAGCATACCATGTAAAGCGAGTGGAAGTAAATATTGTCGAATAACATGGCAATCATGGCTTTTCGATCCTAAAAGTTTTCGATCTTTAAGGTTGACATACTGAGAAATATTTGATGAAAACCCATCTGCGGCCTTTAAATTCTTTAAGAAAATGAAGAATTTCTTCTCCGGAGGAGATAATGTGTAACTTACAGTAGGTAACTCATATTTATTTCCTCTCTCTATCCGATGCAATTCCTTATTTATCCTCATTGCTTGCAAGTCCAATGGAGAATTCAAGGTGTCTTTGGTTTTTCGTTTAATACTTAAGATTCTCCCCAAAATATTATAACAAATATTCTTCTCAATGTGTATCACATCTGAAATATGTCGCAACAATAGAGTATTCTAAGATGGAAGATCAAAGAAAATACTCTTTTGTTCCAATTATCACCCCTATTCTTGGGTGATATTTTAATATTCTTTCTTGAATACTTTGATTTTGTTAGACCTTCCAAATCATCTACTTGATCAAGTATATCATTACCAGATAACGTTATGCTCATTTGTGCCATCAAAGGAATCTTTATCTTTCCTCCATTTGTGATTAAGAGGAAGAAAGCGCCCATGATGCATATAACACTCCTTTTGACCATTTACCAACCTAGTTGAATGAGTTTCTTATTGCAACACGGGCAAGCCCATTTTACTTTCGTACTCCATCCTGACAAATTTTCATATGCTGAAGATCATTAATGGTCCATAACAAAGCTACATATAGCATAAAATTTTGTTTAGTTGATGCATCAAAGGTCTTAACTCTAGTTTCCCATAATTCCTTTAATTCATCTATCAAAGGTTGGAGATAAACATCAATCGCATCCCCAGGACATTTAGGACAAAGAATAATCATCGATAAAATAAAACTTCCTTACTTCATGCATAACCAAGGTGGAAAATTACAACGAATAAGTATGACAGGCCAAATGATATATGGAGTTTTTGAATTTTAAATGATTGAAAACCATCACTAGAAAGTCCAAATCAAACATTACGAGGCTCAGTACCAAAAGATGGATGAAGTTCATCAAGTCTCTCCAATGCAACTGAATTAACTGGGTGCCTCATTATTCCATCATGAACTCTTTCATCATGATGCCATCTCATCAAAGAAGATATTTTGAGGACATAAACAATCTTTGAAGTCTTGGCTTTAGAGGAAAATAACGTAAAGTCTTGCATGGTATTCTTTTACCACGTTTAGATTGTGTTTACCCATTGTGTTTATTCTACTTCCATCTAGATGTGCCACACACTTTGCAAAAGTCAAGAATCTTATCATACTTCCAGTATAACATGCAATTGTTCTTACACACATCTATATTCTCATAAGAAAGTCCAAGATTTCAAATTACCTTCTTTGCCTCGTAATATGAATTTGGCAAGTTTGATCCATCAAGAAATAAATCTTCCTTTAGCATCTTCAAAATCATTGTGAATGAATCATTATTCCATTGGCCAATCATTTTAATATGAAGTAACCTAATCAAAGTAAAAAGTTTTCTTTCTTTAGAATCTTCATATAATGGTTGTTCATAATCATTTAATAGGTCGTAGAATCGTTTTGCTTCAGGATTTGGTTCTGCCTCAACAAAATCATCATTGTTAGTTCTCATATTCTCTTCATTGAAATCGGGGTGTAAATACCTTAAGAGCTCAAGCATTTCATCCTCATCATCATCATTTTCAATATTATTATCCTCTACGAATTAAGAATCTGACTCTGGGTCACCTAACTTCTCCCTGTGATGATACCAAAAAGTATAACCCTATTTTATTCCACACACCAAAAAATGCGACCTAGCCATCTCATGGTTATGGAAGATGCATTACAACACCTAATGCATGGAAAACGTATTTCTTGTATTTCTCCCAATTTTGTAAAAGCATAATCCAAAAAATTTTCCACCTAATGATGTAAGCATTATCAAGTTTATCTTGAACAAGTTGCATCCATTCCTTATTAGGTGTCATAATCATCATTCAACAAAAGATATTATAAATACACAAACATAAGTAAGAACTAACCATTTATTGTTCAAAAGTTGAAGAAGACCTCTTTTTGAAAGATTCTAGGTATGTTTCAGAAAACTAATTATGTGATTTTTAATCAATTATTTATTTAGTGATTGTTGCAATTATAAATGTATACTCTGTTTGTGTATTTATAGAATTAGATAATTAGTATGTCTTATTGGGAAGTAAATATAATTCGGAGATATTTAACATTCGAGCGATGTGTCAGCTATGACTTTTGAGATAAATGATGGAAATATATACATGGATACTATATAGAATAATAAACACATGTATTTCAGTAAGAAGTGCAGTGAAGATAACATGAAAATAGTATAAATCAAGAAAGGTGTGATACTTAATTAGATGATGCATTTAAACTTTAAAAATGCTAAGAAGTTTAACAAACATGATACATCACTATTCTGTTTTGTAAGTACAATAAATATTCATCATTTTAATAACTAATTAACTAGCTAGCGAAGATTACTAGTAAATTTAATTACTATCAATCATTTAAGAAAGACTTACAATTACATTTTATCTTTATATGTATATTTGAATTGTCTCACTCTTTTAGATAGGAGGGTCAAAGGTTCGTAGATTAGTTTACTTTGCTGAGATTATTTAAACTCTTTATGATTTGTAGATTGTCATTTAGTATTTATTCAAATCTTTAGGCCATTCTTACTCACTCTGGTCTGTTTACTTTTGGTTTTTAGCATAAAGAGCTGCAATTTTAATACCTAACATATCATTAGTACTAACTAATCCTCAAACGCTAAGTTTTTTTTATTCTCACCTTATTCCTTGTGAAGAACTTTTTTATATCTATATGCTCACTATGGAGCAGGACTTTGGAAATATATTAGCAAGCTGGGTAATGAGTCTCCAAAATGTATGGTGTAATTTAAGTAATGAAGAGCATGTCATGTTTTGGAAAGATAAATTGGTAGAAACACCTTATCCTGGTTTATATCATATGGTTGACAAGGTTTTGTCAATCTCCAAAAGTTGGAACAACAACATCTGGATTGTACATTTAAGAAAACACCCTCAGGCCTAGGAGTTAGAGGGCTTGCTGGAATTGCTAACCAAGGTGGAAACTTTCAATAGTGATGCAAGTAGACAGAACATTTCTAAATAGAGAGGAATTACCTCAGATTTAGATAGAGGCATATGATAGTTGGAATTTGATTGAAAGTTGATAAGACCATCAAGGACACCTTTTGATGATTTCGACTACTATTTTTGGAGCCTTCAGATGAGAGAAACAGGAGATAGTTTAATGGAAAATATTATCCCAAATAATTCCAAACCGCCATCTATCCTGGTTTATATGATATGGAACTTGACAAAGTCTTCTCAATTGAGAATAAACTAAGAGTGTGTTTGGTATGAAGAAAAACATTTTCTGGAAAATATTTTTTAATTTTCTCATGTTTGGTTGGGGCAAAAGTTTTGGAAAATGTTTTCCAAATCAACTCATTTTCCTCAAAATTAAGGAAAATGACTTCCCTTCAAAAATTAAGGTAAACATTTTCCAAAGCTCTCCTCCAATTTTAAATTACTTTTTTTTTTTTTGGAAAAAGTATCAATTTTAAAAAAATATTTTCAATTTCAAAATTTTATTTTTTCACCCGATCCCTGACCACCCTCCCCAAAAAATTAATTTTACTTTTTAAAAATATTTTCAACTTCAAATTTTTATTTCTAAACTCCTACCTCCCCCGGCCAGCCCCCTTACCCCCTACCAG
>NC_028647.1:24018422-24051788 GCF_001406875.1 Solanum pennellii | reverse complement strand
TATATATATAATATTCATTTTATTCGTTATATTTTTTTATATATTTTACATAAATTTAAAAAAAATTAAAATATTACGGGTGATTTTGCATACGAAAATTGATGAATAATTTTGGATCACAATTCCAAACCCACATATTTGGACCCATTGAATTTTTTTCTATTTAGGTTTAGATTAGGTCAAAAAAAGGAGGTGGTGAATAAATTGTATGAGTTATGTTTTCAGATTTTGCAAGTCATAAAATTTTTTTTAGTGCTTCAAATTTTTTCGTCCACCACCCTGATCGGAGCATTTTACAACGAGCCACCACCACTCAAAGACCTCTCATTTTCTCTCCTCTTGTCCTTTTATCGACGAAACAACCTCTCATCTTCATTATCAGACCCTTCACACACTTTTTCCGGCGAGATCCCCCACTATTCCAACCAGAACCAATAGCCAAACGACCACCAAATCACCCCTGTTCTTCCTCGTTTAGCTCACCGGAAAACCACCTCCCAGAACCAGCCATCACCACTTCTTTATTCTACTCCAGACCACAGCAACTCCAACCCCACTACCACCTGAAACAACTCCTCCGCTAGACCCAAAACCCCAACCCTTTCTAGCCTTTTCCTGCTGCAATAACGAGCCAGAGAGCTCGGAACTCATGAAACCACCTGGCAGTCCCTTTCCCTCTCTCCCCTTTACGATTCTGATTTACTTTGTAGATATTCCGGCCAGCTCCAGCAACCTCGGTGAGCTTCAAAGCTGTGGCAAACAAATCAAAACCCTCCATCAAAAATGGAGCTAAAGAAGCCATTTACGGCAAGCTCAAAGCTCTAGACTGCAACTCCGATGAACTGAACCAAAGAGCTCTGGGATCGTGAGCCAACCAAGCCAGAGGCGAACTCATCTTCTCCAACTCCAAATCCATACGAACCAACAATTCCATTTCCGACAAGGTTCACCATTTCTTTCTTTATTTCTGATTACCATTGGTTATTAAGTATAACTTTAAAATTTGTGTTTAATTTTTTATCTACTTTTTAATTAAAAAAAAAACAAAACAATTGCTCTCGCTGTTATCTACTTTAATTTTAGTTGTTCTCACGTTTATTTAGCTCAGTATTTTATTATATTATCTAACCTTCACATTGTAGTACTTGGTATTAATATTGAACTCTTGTCCTGTTAGTATGTTCTTTTATCAATAGTGTTGTTTAGTTTCCAGATAAGCTAATTGTTTTTATTTCTTGATTTAGTTTTATGCTAATTTTTATCAATACTTTTATTTGTTCTAGTTTTTTAAAACATTACAATTATTTGGTATTTTTGTTTTCCAATTTGATATATACTTGTTTGGTTTATTTGACTTTGTTCATTGTGATGTTTTTGTTAGAATCAATGGCTTGGATTTTATAAGATTTTTTTTAGTGAAATGTATTGTTATCAGTTGGTCATTATTTTCGGGTTATCAAGTATTATTTTATATTGTGTTTTTGTTAAGTTTTATGTGATTTTGTATTTGAAAGATGCATGTTAAAATTGGTCAGTTAAATAATATCTTCGTCGATTTTAGAGATCTTCTATTTCTTAAAAGACGAAATTTTAATTTATGTTTATATTATTATATGTCAAAATGGCCAAAGAAAAAATTTCTCGTCGATTTTGGAGGCCTCTCCATTTTTAAAAGACGAAATTTTAGTTTATGTTTATATAATTTATATGTTAAAATGGCCAAATGAAAAAATTTCTCCGTCAATTTTGGAGGCCTCCACATTATAAAAGACGAATTTTAGTTTAAGTTTATATATTTTTGTGTGATGAAATTGGCCCATGAAGGAATTACCGACGATTTCCAAATCCTTACATGTATATAAGACAGATTTTTATTTTTAAAATATTATTTAATTCATTTATTTTTATCATATATATTCAGTACTAAACACTTTTACTAAGTATCTTTAAAGGTACCCGAAGATGTTTAAAATTGGAGCTATTCGAACAAACTTTGAAATGTACTGTGTATTCATTATTGTGTATATTATAGACGTTAGGTAAACTTTAGACCGTTTGTTATATTACCTTATTTTATTATTTGTGCATATTGATTGTTTATTTTACTTGTACATTATTTTATTTTTCTATTTAATTTGAAAAAAAAATTAATTCAGTTGGGAATCACATTTGTGGATTTTGAAGGGTGCCTAACCCTTTCCCTTCGGAATAATTTGAACCCTTTATCTAGAATCTAATGGTTTAGTAGATGACTTAATTGGTTCCTAGTTTTTTCTAAAATTAGGTGGCAACTCCTTTAAATTTAGTTTATTCTTAAATTCTTTAAAAATTGATCTAATTGATAATTTTTTGAGTCGCCGCGACTTTTTGCCCTATTTGAATAGACTAGGGATGCAAATAGAATGGTGACTCCTCTGGGTATTAGATGTTCAAATCAATATGATTTCATCTTTTCAAATTGAGAAAAAATTTCCTTTATTGTGTTATAATTTTTGTTTTTTATATTTCGCTGATTATTTGTATATTGTAGTTGTTGTTTATTCATTATTTATTTTATTGTATGTATATTGGCATTGCATTTCATTGCATAATTTCCGTCAAATGACAAATATAATGCATTAGAAAAAAGACGGTTATGTGGCTTTCCACGACTGTCCTTCAAAAAACACTTTTGAATTCTTTTGAAGTGGTAAACGAATAGTTGACTTGCGGTCATCCAACATCATTTATTATACTTCACCCCGTAGTTTGTCTGACTTGGGTAACCAAGTCTTTTCTAAATCACTCTTAGTCAACTAGTGTAGAGTCAAACCAAATCCCAATTTCTAGCGCATTTTGAACTAAGTCGACATCCAGGGCGTGTTTGGCCCATTAGACGTCCGCCTTGTGTCTATTTGGCCTATTTGTTAATAAAAAACAAATCATACTTGTGTGTTTTAATATGAAGCATATATTCGACATTTGGCAAATCATTGTCAATTCTGGTTGGAGGGTTTATTTTGATAGCTTACTCTAGTTGAATAAATATTTTCACAAGTTAACATTTCATCTAAAAGGTGTTGGCATCTGAAGATGACAAATGATTCAATAAGTGAGGAAGGACCTTCTAGAAGGTTTAGTTTAGGCTTACACCCCTGCGTGGGATTGATTATTTGTATGTATTCTTTTGTTCTTTTTCTTATTTAGTACCTTTTTGAAATATTGTAAAATTATACTAAGTGTTTTGGGTGCGATGCAATGTTGTCAAAGGGCGCAATACATCCTTCAGATCGATATGCCTACCCTTGGAATAAAAGGGTCGCATATTTGTATATGATGCACCATAATTGTTTGTATGTTATGTGAGTATATAATTGAGTTTGTCTTCAATCAAAACAGTGATTATATGTTTAATTCAATATTTTGTGTGATATATTGCATTATCCTTTATGAACAGGAATTAACACTCTTACCTTTTGAGTTGCTTTTCTTTAAAGCGAATGGTTTATTTATGTCAGAATTTGAAAATCATTATTTGTTCGAAGTTGCAAGAGGCAAGTGGAGAAATTCGAACACTTGTACTCACAAGACATTAATATCAAGTCAAAACGATCAAACAGGGGAGAATTTGACTATGAGGTCACACTCATTAATTTATTATTATTATTTCGCATAATGATCATGCTCTTACATATTTCTCATATTTTTGCATGAAAACCGTCCCCGACAACGGTCGGACATTCAACAGACACTACAAAGGTTGAGGGTTAAAAGGATAGAAAGAATAGCTTCGAGTTTGTTTAAATTTTAAAATAGTTTTATGTCATATCTGACGAACTACGCGAACCTGATTCTCATTTTGGTGAGATACGTAGGCAATCCTTCTTGAATTCGGTACTATTTTTTTGAAAAAGTAAAAAATAAATTAAACTAGTTTGTGCATATTTTCAAAGTCGTATCTGCACGAACTACGCAAACCTGATTATTACCTTGATGAGATACGTAGGCAACCATTCTTGGGTTCTGTATCCATTTTTATAAAAGTAAACATATAACAAAAAAAATATTGTGTACATATTTTCAAATATATATCTGCATGAAATACGCTCACCTGATTTTTATCTCGATGAGATACGTACACAGTCTCTCTTGGTTTTGGTATTTTTTTTAAAAAAAGTAAAAAATAAAATAAAATAGTTTGTGCATATTTTCAAAGTTGTATCTGCACGAACTACGCAAATGTGATTTTTATCTTAATAAGATATATAGGCAACCCTTCTTCGGTTCGGTATACATTTTTTGAAAAGTAAACATATAACAAAAAGAAATTGTGTACATATTTTCAAATATATATCTGCATGAACTATGCTCACCTGATTCTCATCTCGATGAGATACGTAGGCATCCCTTCTTGGGTTTGATATTCATTCTTTCAAAAAAATTATGTTTATATCATAATATTCATATCTTCGACTTAGTTTGGACCAAGGCAGTTAGGAGCGTGTAAAAATATTTGATAAGATGGAGAAAACTGAATTTGTGGTAAACCGTTGATTCTTTTGGTACCTCTAATTTATACTTTTGTGATGCTTGAAAATTCTTTTGCATGCATTCAAGATAAGAATAAAATTAACCTTATGTTTCATGTGCGCTGTGTGGTCAGCTTTTAGATCAAAATTCAATTGTATCGCACTTTTGATCTAGAAGTTGGCTTGAATGTTAACGAGGTGAAAATCCTGAGTATTGTTTGGTTTGAGAAAGGATAGTAGGTATTTTCTGATCCGATTGTGCCTTTCAAAGCCTACCAAATGACATTAATCATTAATTTTTTCATTTTTAATCCTGAAACCTTTCTTTGAACAACCACATTCTAGTCATTACCCTTTTGAGTGCTTGCATGCATTATCCCTCTCTTGGCCCAACCTTCTCGAGTGCACCAAGAATGTGCAAATTATAAGAGATGATCCATGTTTCAAATTTCCAAAAGCAAAGATATCGAGTCTCCTAAAGTCAAAGAAGCATAAAAGACTTCTGGAGACGGAAAAAGAAAGAAAGAAATAAGTTGATATAAACAAAAAAAGACAAAAATACCCTACAAGGTCAGATAAGAAAAAAAATACTCCAACAATAGAGGAGAAAAATTCAAATGAAAGAAGTAAAATAAAAGAAAAGATCCAAAAATATGGACTTAAAAGAAGTTGAAAGAAAGGTATGAAATAAAAGAAAAACTCCACGATTTGAGGACTCAAAGAAGTCGAAACAAAGGGGGTGAGAAAAAAAAAGAAAAAATGCTCTAAAAATGAGAATTCAAAAGAAGTCAAAAGAGTGGAGGACAATGAAGAGGCTGACGCCAAATGCGTATCAATCATTAAGGACACAAATTCAGTGTGACGCTCAAGGAGAAATTAAGTCACTCTTATCCAAAATAAATATCCTATCCATCCCTAAGCCTACGTTATAAGCCAATGACAATTTCTACATGATCTCATTTCAAATATTCTCACATTGGTGAAGATTTACATAAGGGCTAAACATATGGTATCACACTTGTACGCATTGAACATTCTTGTGAGTGTGAGCACACTTTGAAAAATGTCCTAAAATCAAATGTTTCAAATATGTGTGAAATAGGACCAATCTTTATCGTGAGGGCACTTGAAACATGAGGATTGATACAATTCAAACCTGTGATTGGAGTAAGGTGAACAAATTTTGTTGACTCAAAGTATGTTTGAGGTATCACTTGAATCTGTAGGAATTATCTTGAATTCAATCTTAACTAGAAAAAGAAAAAAAAGAGAATGAGAGATTTACCTGCAATCCTAACTGTTGGTACCAATTGTAGTCAAGATTTCTGTCTCATCACATTCTTTATTTTTTAAAAGAAAGAAAAAATATAAAAAAAGTGAGCAAGCACCCACTCTTTAATATTTTTCAAACCTTTTTTAGAGTCTCTCATTTTTTTTTAAAAAAAAGAAGAAATTGCCCTTTTGAGTTGTTCATTGTAAAAATTGTCATGAGATTAATCTTGTATGTGTGGGAGTCCTATTTTACTTCATTGGATTGTTCTTCCCAAAAATGTGATATATCTTGTCTCTAGGCTTTGAATATCACATTGAATATTATTTTCCCATTTCATCATGTTCATATTGTGCATTTTCTATTAATGATCTTGTCTCAGATTCTTTGTAGTATTCATCAACTATAGGATTTGAACTACATTTGATTTGATTTCTGACTAAACAGGATATGTACGAGCCACGACGGCTCGGTCATATACCAGTGTGATTTTTCCTTCTCCTTGTAGTAAACACTGGATAGAAAATTTAAGAATATCTCAAAAATTCACAATAAGGGTGTTATCTCCACCAAGTCAAGATTGGGATCATTTTGAGATTTGCCAAAAGTTTTAACTTGGATAGAATTTTTTGTGGATGACCTCAAAAATTCTAATGAATACACCGAGAAGCTTGATAACAACTTTAAAAATCCTTCGACGTTTGAAGCTCAAAGTCAACTTGCAAATCTTCAGTGTTGTCATGCCAAGTCAGCAGCTTCTTTTACAAATCTCCAATAAAAAACGAGTTTCAAAGGACATAAAGCGTTCGAGAGAAAAATGATCATTGCTCACTTGTGCCAAAGTGAAAGGCGCTTTGTACATATTTTCTTGTGAATCTTTCCTTAAAGTTTCTTAATCATGTTGCTAGCTAAAGCGACATTGTGTGTTCTAACTGTTCCTTTTCTAATACAGGGACACATGAACGCATAGAGATGATGACATTTTCAAGACACACAACCCATCCACCTCGTAATTGGGGAAAATCAATGGGTCATCCATCAGTTGTATTTTCATTGCTTTTTTTTTATTTGTCGAGAAAGCCATTGCATTTCATTTTACCAAAGGATAATTGCTTTTTTATTTGCCAAGAGGGTGATTGCATTTTATTGGCCAAGAGGGCCATTGTATTTTTTCATTTACCGAGAAAGCCATCACATTTTTATTTTTTCAGAGGGTCATTACATTTTTATTTATCGAAAAGGTCATTGCATTATTTATTTTTGAAAGGATAATTGCATTTTTATTTAACAAAAAGGTCATGTATTTTTCATTACCAAAAAAGGTCATGCATTTTTCATTTACCAAAAGGATCATTGCATTTTTTATTTGCCGAGAGGGCTATTGCATTTATTTTACCGAGAAGGTCATTGCATTTTTCATTTGTCAAGAGGGTCATTGCATTTTTTATTTATCCAAAAGGTCATTGCATTTTTCATTTTCTGAAAGGATAGTTGCATTTTTCATTCGATGAGAAGGCCATTGCATTTAAGTCGCATCTCTCTGGTTAAGGATGTGCACCATATCTTTTCAACCTTCAAGTCAGTGGAAACTTGCGCTGAAAGATATTGCATTTAAGTTGCATATATTTGGAGGTGAACGATATGCATCCTATCTTTTCAACGTTCAAGTCGGTGAAAACTTGTGTTGAAAGATATTTGCATTTTTGTCGCATTTATTCAGTGGTGAAAGATGTGCATCCTATCTTTTCAACGTTCAAATCGGTAGAAACTTGCGTTAAAAGATATTTGCATTTAAGTCACATCTGTTCGGAGGTGAAGATGTGCACCATATCTTTTAAACGTTTAAGTCGGCGGAAACTTGCGTTGAAAGATATTTGCATTTAAGTCGCATCTATTCGGTGGTGAAGGATGTGCACCATATCTTTTCAATGTTCAAGTAGGTGGAAACTTGCGTTGAAAGATATTTGCATTTAAGTTGCATCTATTCGGTGGTGAAGGATGTGTAGCATATCTCTCCAACATTCAATTCGGTGGAAACTTGCGTTGCAAGATATTTGCATTTAAGTCGCATCTATTCGGTGGTGAAGGATGTGTAGCATATCTCTCCAACATTCAATTCGGTGGAAACTTGCGTTGCAAGATATTTGCATTTAAGTCGCATCTATTCGGTGGTGAAGGATGTGTAGCATATCTCTCCAACATTCAATTCGGTGGAAACTTGCGTTGCAAGATATTTGCATTTAAGTCGCATCTATTCGGTGGTGAAGGATGTGTAGCATATCTCTCCAACATTCAATTCGGTGGAAACTTGCGTTGCAAGATATTTGCATTTAAGTCGCATCTATTCGGTGGTGAAGGATGTGTAGCATATCTCTCCAACATTCAATTCGGTGGAAACTTGCGTTGCAAGATATTTGCATTTAAGTCGCATCTATTCGGTGGTGAAGGATGTGTAGCATATCTCTCCAACATTCAATTCGGTGGAAACTTGCGTTGCAAGATATTTGCATTTAAGTCGCATCTATTCGGTGGTGAAGGATGTGTAGCATATCTCTCCAACATTCAATTCGGTGGAAACTTGCGTTGCAAGATATTTGCATTTAAGTCGCATCTATTCGGTGGTGAAGGATGTGTAGCATATCTCTCCAACATTCAATTCGGTGGAAACTTGCGTTGCAAGATATTTGCATTTAAGTCGCATCTATTCGGTGGTGAAGGATGTGTAGCATATCTCTCCAACATTCAATTCGGTGGAAACTTGCGTTGCAAGATATTTGCATTTAAGTCGCATCTATTCGGTGGTGAAGGATGTGTAGCATATCTCTCCAACATTCAATTCGGTGGAAACTTGCGTTGCAAGATATTTGCATTTAAGTCGCATCTATTCGGTGGTGAAGGATGTGTAGCATATCTCTCCAACATTCAATTCGGTGGAAACTTGCGTTGCAAGATATTTGCATTTAAGTCGCATCTATTCGGTGGTGAAGGATGTGTAGCATATCTCTCCAACATTCAATTCGGTGGAAACTTGCGTTGCAAGATATTTGCATTTAAGTCGCATCTATTCGGTGGTGAAGGATGTGTAGCATATCTCTCCAACATTCAATTCGGTGGAAACTTGCGTTGCAAGATATTTGCATTTAAGTCGCATCTATTCGGTGGTGAAGGATGTGTAGCATATCTCTCCAACATTCAATTCGGTGGAAACTTGCGTTGCAAGATATTTGCATTTAAGTCGCATCTATTCGGTGGTGAAGGATGTGTAGCATATCTCTCCAACATTCAATTCGGTGGAAACTTGCGTTGCAAGATATTTGCATTTAAGTCGCATCTATTCGGTGGTGAAGGATGTGTAGCATATCTCTCCAACATTCAATTCGGTGGAAACTTGCGTTGCAAGATATTTGCATTTAAGTCGCATCTATTCGGTGGTGAAGGATGTGTAGCATATCTCTCCAACATTCAATTCGGTGGAAACTTGCGTTGCAAGATATTTGCATTTAAGTCGCATCTATTCGGTGGTGAAGGATGTGTAGCATATCTCTCCAACATTCAATTCGGTGGAAACTTGCGTTGCAAGATATTTGCATTTAAGTCGCATCTATTCGGTGGTGAAGGATGTGTAGCATATCTCTCCAACATTCAATTCGGTGGAAACTTGCGTTGCAAGATATTTGCATTTAAGTCGCATCTATTCGGTGGTGAAGGATGTGTAGCATATCTCTCCAACATTCAATTCGGTGGAAACTTGCGTTGCAAGATATTTGCATTTAAGTCGCATCTATTCGGTGGTGAAGGATGTGCACCATATCTTTTCAATGTTCAAGTAGGTGGAAACTTGCGTTGAAAGATATTTGCATTTAAGTCGCATCTATTCGGTGGTGAAGGATGTGCACCATATCTTTTCAATGTTCAAGTAGGTGGAAACTTGCGTTGAAAGATATTTGCATTTAAGTCGCATCTATTCGGTGGTGAAGGATGTGTAGCATATCTTTCCAACATTCAATTCGGTGGAAACTTGCGTTGCAAGATATTTGCATTTAAGTCGCATCTATTCGGTGGTGAAGGATGTGCACCATATCTTTTCAACATTCAACTCGGTGAAAACTTGCATTTAAGCCGCATCTATTTGGTGGTGAAGGATGTGCAACATATCTTTTCAACGTTCGAGTCGAGAGAAACATGCGTTGATATTTGCATTTAAGTCGCATCTATTCGGTGGTGAAGGATGTGCACCATATTTTTTCAACGTTCAAGTCGGTGGAAACATGCGTTGAAAGATATTTGCATTTAAGTCGCATCTATTCGGTGGTGAAGGATGTGCACCATATCTTTTCAACGTTCAAATCGGTGAAAAGTTGTGTTGAAAGATATTTGAATTTAAGTCGCATCTATTCGGTGGTGAAGGATGTGCTCCATATCTTTTAAATGTTAAAGTCGGTGGAAACTTGCGTTGAAAGATATTTGCATTTAAGTCGCATCTATTCGGTGGTGAAGGATGTGCACCATATATTTTCAACGTTCAAGTCGGTGGAAACTTGAGTTGAAAGATATTTTCATTTAAGTCACATTTATTTTGAGGTGAAGGATGTGCACCCTATCTTTTCAACGTGCAAGTCGGTGGAAACTTGCGTTGAAATATATTCACATTTAAGTCTCATCTATTCGGTGGTGAAGGATGTGCACACTATCTATTCAATGTTCAAGTCGGTGGAATCTTGCGTTGAAAGATATTTGCATTTGTCGTATCGATGGACATATATTAAAAATCCTACTGATGGATAATCTTTTCAATCATCCTATCGATGGACACACATTCAGATCCTACCAATGGGCCACCTTTTTATCATCCTACTTGTGGATAATCTTTTTCATTCGTCCTACCGATGGACATACATGCAAAATCTTACCGATGGATCATCTTTTTCATTCGTCCTACCGATGGATCATCTTTTTCATTCGTCCTACCGATGGACATACATGCAAAATTCTACCAATGAATCATATTTATTTTTATTCGTCCTACTGATGGACAAACATGCAAAATCCTAACGATAGGTCATTATTTTCTTTTTCTTTCTTTTTTCATTTGTTCTACCAATGGACATACATTCATATCCTTCCGATGGATTATCTTCATTCGTCATACCAATGGACATGTATTTATATCCTACCAATCGGTTAGCCCCATTCATTTTAGCGTAAGAGATGCTACCCTTTTTCTTTCAGTTTTGTCATACTAATGAGTCTTATGTTTTTTTTTAAACATTATATAGGATGCACTCTCAGAGGAACCACACGTGCGGACTACTTCAACAAGGACGCAACACAGTGTAAAACCTTTTAGATGCAAGTTCTGGATCGACTTTCACTACATTTCAACCACACTTTTATACAAAGGTCATGTGTTCGTTCAAAACTGGGTTTATAAATTTTCATTGTCCACGATTTATTTCATCAATCATACAACGAAACAGACAGTTGTTGACACCCATTTTTTGCCTAACATTTTCAAAATTCATAAATTTTAAGTTTATTTATTTAATAGTTCAAAATATATATTTTTTACAATTTAAAATAAGCTTATCGATAAGTATTCTTAATTGTCAAAATTTAGGATTTTTTATTAGTTAAACTTAATTACATTTTCTTCATAGCTGATCGAATATATTCAAATATTTGATTTATATTTTTATTTTGATTAAATCATTATTTTTGCTAAATTCATGTCATTAGTCACGTTTTTATATATATATATATTCATTTTATTCGTTATATTTATTTTTATAGTTTACAAAATCTAAAAAATCATTTGAGTATTACGGGTAAATTTTACATAGTGAGATTGATCAATAATTTTGGACACAATTTCAAGCACACACATTTGGGCCCATTACATTTTTTCCCTATTTAGATTTAGATTAGGTCAAAAATAGGAGGTGGTGAATAAATTTTAGTGTTATTTTTTCAGATTTTGAAAGTCATAAGATTTTTTTTAAGTGCTTCATATATTTCCGGCCACCAACCTCGTCGGAGCATTTCCCGACGAGCCACCACCACCCAAAGACCTCTCATTTTCCCTCCTCTTGCCCTTTTCTCGACGAAACAACTCACATCTTCATTATCAGGCCCTTCACACACTTTTCCGGCGAGATCCCGTACTATTCCAACAAGAAACAGCAACCAAATGACCACCAAATCACCCTATTCTACCTCATTTAGCTCATCGGAAAACCATCTCCCAGAACCAGCCATCACCACTTCTTTCTTCTACTCCAGACCACAGCAACTCCAACCCCACTATCACCTGAAACAACTCCTCTGCTAAACCCAAAACCCCAACACTTTCTACCCTTTTCCTGCTGCAATAACAAGCCAGAGAGCTCGAAACTCATGAAACCACGGCCAGTCCCTTTCCCTCTCTCCCCTTTACGATTTTGATTTATTTTGTAGGTATTCAAACCAGCTCCAGCAGCCTCGGTGAGCTTCAAAGCTGTGGCAAACAAATCAAAACCCTCCATAAAAAATGGAGCTAAAGGCTTATTTGTTAGACAAAATATATAATTACTTAATTATGTTGGGTTATTGTGTAATTACTTATAGTCTACAACCATATATATTGTACAATACTCTAATTATTGGTTAAGGTTATTCATAATAATAATATTCTATCATGGTATCAGAGCAAGGGTTTATTTTTCCCAAACCCTAGCCGCCCTAGCCGTCTCCCTTCAACGATTACTTCACCATGGTGAAGACCACAGATCCCCTAGATGATCTCCCCACGGGGTTGAAGCTTTTTATAAAAAATCTCCATTCTCTTACTCCAGAAAAACTGAATGATTCAAACTTTCCGTCCTGGTTCACCACCGCGTCTGCAAATCTCCCCGCTCATCGACTCATGGAGTATGTTGATGGAACCATGGAGGTTCCACCCGCCACACTCACCGTCACAGACGACGATCCACCTGGAGCGGCGGCAGCAGCGGCGGCCACCGCAGTCACACTCAACCCGGACTTCGAAAAATGGTCTGTTGTTGATGCCCAATTACGGGCGTGTCTCTTAGCAATTATCAGCCCGTCGGTTAAGAATCATCTCCATGGACTCACTTCCGCCGCAGCCATATGGAATCATCTTCAACTTCGGTATAACTCACTATCTCGCACTCATATATTTCAATTAAAGGAACAACTTCATGGTATTCAGAAGGGTAGTGACTCTATGCAAAAGTATCTTGATTCTGTTGTTACGATTGTTGCTGCTCTGGATCGTGCTAAATCTGGAATCCCAGATCAGGACGTGATCTTGTGTGTTCTTCGGGGCTTGTCGTCCGAATATTTCGTCCATTAAACAAAATATTAGGACGAATATTGCACATGTGACGTTTGCTGAAGCGTCGCCTTGGTTACTCACCGAAGAATTGAACGTACAGATGGAACAAAAGTTGAAGGTTCGGGAAGCTGGTGGATCAGCCGAACCACACACCGCCCTCTATGCTCAGTCCTGGCAGTCTGCCGGCTATAGAGGCAGTCGTGGACGTGGTTTCAACCGCGGCAGAGGCGGACCCCCTGGTCGTGGCAGCTTTGCAGGTGGTCGCGGGGGGTCTGCCGATTGTTTCCAACACCGAGGCGGCTTCTCGAGTGGTCGCGGCAGCTCTCTCGGCCGTGGCAGTGGACCTTCTCGCAGCTCCATCATCTGCCAAATTTGTGGCAAATATAATCATGCCGCGTGGGACTGCTGGCATAGGTTTGATAACTCTTATTCTGGACCGTCTACGTCGTCACCTCAAGCGTTTTATGCTGCAAACTCTGCTGAATCAAATGGTAACTGGTTCCTGGACACAGGTGCTAATGCCCATGTAACGCCGGACCTGTCTCGTCTCTACTCCTATACTCCATACTCTGGCAATGACAGTGTCACTAGTGCAGGTGGCCATCCTCTTCCTATTGCTCATGTGGGCTCAGGTAAAATACCTACCTCTTCTGGCATTTTTCACCTTGGTAACCTTCTTCATGTTCCATCCCTTAAATACCATCTTCTATCCGTTTATCGTTTCACCAAAGATAATAATTGTACCTTACTCTTTAACTCCAATGAATTTCAGATTCTGGACAACACCACCCACCGAGTGAGGTACAGAGGCCACTGTGAGCAAGGGCTTTACATGCTACCCTCCAATTATCAAGTGTCTGCGTCTATCGAGTCGTCTCCAACAGCTCGCTCTGCCATTCTCACTCCTCAAGATTGGCATCGTCGCTTGGGGCATCCTTCTGTCGAAGTCAATAAACATTTACTTTCTCTTTTTGGTTTCAATAAAGTGTCCAATGTAACGTCCTGTGAGTCGTGTTCTGTGTCCAAGTCGCACAAACTACCATTTTCTTTATCATATAATGCAACACTATTTCCTTTTCAACTTATTCATTCTGATGTTTGGGGCCCTACGGCGGTCCCATCTTTTGGTGGTTTTCGGTATTACATTAGCTTTATTGATGACTTTACAAAATTTTCCTGGTTGTATCCCTTAAAACAAAAATCTGAGGCGTTTGGAGCTTTCCAAAGTTTTCAGTTCATGGTTCAGAATCAGTTTGGCACTACCATCAAATTGTTCCGAACTGACAATGGCCGCGAATATGTCAACAATCAGTTTGCAAATTTTCTCCAGCGTCTTGGCATCCTCCACAAAAAAACGTGTCCCTATACTCCTGAACACAACGGGGTGGCGGAACGCAAGCACCGTCACCTCATCGAAACTGTCATTACTCTTCTCCACACAGCTCGCCTACCCGTCACTTTCTGGGTTGAGGCGCTTGCCACATCAAATATTTTAATTAATCGTCTTCCAAAAAAATCTCTTGGTCATATTTCTCCATATCAAAAATTATACAACACTGCTCCGGACTACTCCATTCTCCGTGTTTTCGGGTGTCTTGCCTATCCCCATTTGCGTCATGAGGTGAATCATAAGTTACAACCTCGATCTAAACCGTGCGTCTTTGTTGGCTATGAACCCCTTACCAAAGGTTATCGATATTTTGACCCCACCACCCAGCGTATATATGTGACCCGTCATGTTAAGTTCCATGAAACCAAGTTTCCCTATCACGAGTCGTTATCCCAGCAGTCCCCGTCCCCACCATCCTACTTTGGAGTTCTTCCCCTTTTTCCTACACAGACCTCGGCAGCTACTCGCCCTGCTCACACGCCTCAGTCCTCACCAATGCCGCCAGCTATCACACCCGACCAACACTCGACACCCGGCACTTCCACTCCGCCAACAACGCACATATCACACCCGTACATTACACCAATCCCATCCCCGTCGACACAGCCGACGTCAACACCAACCAGCCCACAGCCAACGTCAACACCAACCAGCCCTACGGCCACAGCAGAAACAGCACCCACCCAAATCCCGGCTCCTCATCACCCCATGACTACCCGTGCCAAGAGTGGCATCTTCAAACCAAAAATTTACTCCTCTACCATTCCCTATGATGCCCAGCCACTCACTGAGCCCACAACATATAAATAGGCTGCTCAAAATAAACACTGGTGCACTGCTATGGATGCTGAGTTTGAGGCGTTATAGAGACAAAATACTTGGGTGTTAGTTCCTCCTCCTCCGAACCGGTTTCCCATTGGCTGTAAGTGGATTTATCGCATCAAACGCAACTCAGATGGCACTGTGGCTAGATACAAAGCTCGCCTGGTTGCAAAGGGATATGATCAAGCATATGGGCTGGACTATTCCGAAACGTTCAGTCCAGTGGTTAAACAACAGACAATCCGCCTTGTACTGTCTCTAGCTATGCATCATCAGTGGTCACTCCATCAGCTGGACGTTTCTAACGCCTTTTTACATGGTGAACTAGAGGAGGAAATCTACATGCAGCAACCTCCTGGATATATTGATCAACGGTATCCTACTCATGTATGTAAGTTGGTAAAATCTCTCTATGGCCTAAAGCAAGCTCCACGTGCATGGTACCTACGTCTCTCATCCTTTCTTACGGCACAGGGCTTCACTACCACCACTAATGACACAAGTCTTTTTGTCAAACATTCGTCCACAGGAATTCTCATACTACTTCTCTATGTTGATGATATTGTTGTCACTGGTTCCTCCCCTACCCTCATTCATGATTTTATAAACTGTATGCATCATGAATTTCAGATGAAGGATCTTGGCTCTCTCAAATACTTTCTCGGGTTGGAAGTTGAACGCACCAGTGATCGGCTTCTCTTACACTAGACTAAATATGCAGGGGAACTAATCCATCGAGCCGGCGTGGACTCATGCACCACCGCACCTACGCCAATCAGCCCCAGCCGATCGACTAACGGTGCAGACGTGTCGTTCCACAAACCACGCCTATTTCGCAGTTTGGTAGGCGGCTTGCAATATTTAACTGTTACCCGTCCAGATATCCAGTTCGCAGTCAACTACGTGGCCTAGAAAATGCACAGTCCGACGGAACACGATTTTCACACTCTCAAACGCATTCTTCGGTACGTCAAAGGCACAATTTCGTGTGGTCTTATTTTTTCCAGGGGGACCTTCGTCTTCGCGGCTACTCCGACTCTGACTGGGCTAATGATCCATCGGACAGCCGCTCGACAGCAGGTTATCTCATCTACTTTGGACCAAATTTAATCTCATGGAACACAGAAAAAAAGGGACGGGTATCAAAATCCTCCACGGAGGCTGAATATCGAGCTCTATCCGCTGCAGCCTCGGAAGTCATGTGGCTCACCTACCTTCTAGCCGATCTTCATGTTTCCACTCCGTCACCAAACTTGTATTGTGACAACAAATCTGCGATCTGTCTGACAAAGAATCCTGTCTTCCACAAGCGCATGAAGCATGTGGGCAAGGACTGTCATTTTGTTCGTGAACAGGTAATTGATGGAGCCATGACAGCTGAGTATGTTTCCACCGAGGACCAGCTGGCGGATTTTCTCACAAAGCCGTTACCGTCCCAGCGTTTTCAGTATCTTCTCTCCAAGCTTCCTCTTGCTACCGCCAGACTCAGCTTGAGGGGGGATGTTAGACAAAATATATAATTACTTAATTATGTTGGGTTATTGTGTAATTACTTATAGTCTACAACTATATATATTGTACAAGACTCTAATTATTGGTTAAGGTTATTCATAATAATAATATTCTATCACCATTTACAGCAAGCTCAAAGCTCTAGGCTTCAACTCTGATGAACTGAACCAAAGTGCTCCGAGATCGTCAGCCAAACCAGCCAGCGGTGAACTCGTCTTCTCCAACTCTAGATCCATACGATCCAACAATTCCATTTCCGACAAGGTTAACTATTTCTTACTTTATTTCTGATTACCATAGGTTATTAAGATTAACTTTAAAATTTGTGTTTAATTTTTTATCTTTCTTTTTTTAAAAAAAAATATAAATAATTGCTCTAGCTGTTATTTACTTTATTTCTAGTTGTTCTCACGTTTATTTAGCTCAGTATTTTATTATATTATCTGACCTTCACATTATAGTACTTGATATTAATATTGAACTTTTGTCCTGTTAGTATGCTCTTTTATCAATAGTGTTGTTTAGTTTCTAGATAAGCTAATTGATTTTATTTCTTGATTTAGTTTTATGCTAAATTTTTATCAATACTTTTATTTGTTCTAGTTTCTTAAAGTATTACAATTATTTGGTATTTTAGTTTTCCAATTTGATATATACTTGTTTGGTTTATTTGACCTTGTTCATAATGTTGTGGTGTTTTTGTTAGAATCAATGACTTGGATTTATAATATTTTTTTAGTGAAATGTATAGTTATCAGTTGGTCATTACTTTCGGGTTATCGAGTATTATTTTATATTGTGTTTATGTGATTTTTTGTGTTTGAAAGATGCATGTTAAAGTTGGTCAATATAAAATTATTTTCATCGATTTTGGAGGCCTTCCCATTTTTAAATGAAGGAATTTTAGTTTATGTTTTTATTATTTATATGTTAAAATGACCAATGAAAAAATATCTCCGTCGATTTTGAAGGTCTCCCCACTTTTAGAATACAGAATTTTAGCTTATGTTTATATTATTTATATATTAAAATGGCCAAATGAAATCTGTCGATTTTGGAGGCCTCCACATTTAGAAAAGACGAAAATTTACTATAAGTTTATATGTTTTTGTATGATGGAATTGGCCCATTAAGAAATTATCGACGATTTTCAAGGCCTTCCATGTATATAAGGCAGATTTTTATTTTTAAATTATTATTTAATTGATCTATTTTTATCATATATATTCAGTACTAGACACCTTTACTGAGTGTCTTTACAAGTATCCGAAGATGTTTAAAATTGGAGCTATTCGGACAAAGTTTGAAATGTATTGTATATTCATTATTGTGTATATTATAGACGTTAGGCAAACTTTAGGCCGTTTCTTATATTTCTTATTTTATTATTTGTGCATATTGATTGTTTATTATACTTGTACATTATTTTATTTTCCTCCTCAATTTGAAATAAAAATGAATTCAGTCAGGACCCACATTTGTGGATTCCGATGGGTGCCTAACCTCTTACCTTCGGAATAATTTGAACCCCTTACCTAGAATCTACTGGTTTCATGGATAACTTAATTGGATTTCTAGTTTTTTCTAAAATTAGGTGGCGATTTCTTTAAAATTCGTTTATTCTTAAATTCTCTAAAAATTGATATAATTGATCATTTTTTGAGTCGTCGCGACGTTTTGCCCTATTTGAATAGAGTAGGGATGTACACAGTGCTTTGATGGAATATTGCCCCAAATAACCCAAAGTTTTCATATTAAAGCTAGTTTTAGTTCTATCCTTTTTGGACAATAGTCCCCGATAACTAGTTTAGTACAACTCAAGGATTCTATTATCTCTTTACTTCTTGATTGATTTCGTATCAAGTGATAGGTGAATTGAGAGAGGATAGAGGATCACTCTTACAAATATTTTCTTCATTCTCATTCCTTGAGCTAATATATACTTGGGTCAAACAAAAAAAAACACTAGTGTTGAGCAGTAACGACGAAAGATTATATTTCTTCTTTTAACATGTGCCACTGTTGAATAAATTCTCAACTTTTATGAATTTTCCTATTAAATATACAATAATTAACAAAAAAAATCTATAAATATCATTTTATTTTTATATAGTCACAACTAAACACCTAAGGATCCTTGACAATACTTCATAATCTATTAGCAATAGCTAAAGTAGCAGGTTAGCAGGTAAAACAACAACTTAGCACGTAAGGTAGCAGCTAAACACCTAACAACAACTGCTAGTAACATTTAAGTCGACAACACTCCAAGTGCAACAACACTTTTTTATCAGACGCTAAAGAGGGCCAACAACATATTGTATTCTTTATATTCAAAAAAACCGCATATCACTTTATTGGCACTTATAGAAGATATCACGTTGTGACAATAACAAGTTTCAATAGTCCATTGGCTCAGACACAATGAAACAGAGGGTACAAATTATGCAATAGATAAGAATACTAGTAAAACATCTAACAAAAGTGACCTAAAAATTAATTGAGCAGTTCTAGTATAATTATCATTTCTAAGTAGAGACACAAAATAGTGGAGTTGGGATATAAATGGTGAACTATTATTGAATTTCCTAAAGACGAGGAACTAGCAGTTCACATTAGAGGCAATAACTTTTTTCATATTGATTTTCCTCTTGTTCTGCAAGAGTTTTAAACTTCTGTTCAAAGCCTAAAAATTAAATCTTTGTCAATTTTTGTTGTTAACTGTGTAGTGTTCGAGTTACTCGCCCACTTTTATAACCTTAAACTTTCCATACTACACAACTTAGATACACTCATAATTGAAATTTACAGTACATAAGTTATTGATATTTTTCATGCTTCTACTCGCTGTTTGGCTCAAGTTCTACATGACTATAAGTGGATCCTCCATCAACTATCTAACTCGACAAAAGTACACAAAATGGACCACTCGCACACACAAGTAAGTATGGTGAAAATATCAATATGACTAATATATATAACAAATTGAGAGAAACCTAAAATTGAACAAAATCAAGAATTCCATAAAGCAATTCATAGTTGTAGTAACAAAAATCTTACCTTGAATAGATGGAAACACCAAGATAGAGTCTGAATAATTCCAATTGAAGCAAAGTCACAACATCCCATAAGAAGAGAAACACATTTTTGTTGTTTCGCAATCAAACATAGATATGAAGATCATTCTTTTATAACGTTTAGCAGAGAAACATGTGTTACTGTATGCGCAATTTTTCATCTAACAAACCTTGGAGAGATGCACCTAATTAAATATCTACTTAGCTTATTTTATTCAAATAGAACATAGGATAACAGGTGCGTGCGAAATTTCCTCCAACTATTCCATATTTTTCTCAAACCATCACCTCATTGACTGTAGATGCTAAGAAAATTAAGTTTTTTTCTTCACTTCTAGAGAGAAAAAGATGGGAATGAGGAAAGTTTATGCAGCAGTACTCAAAGTTTTCTTTTTGGACAAGTGGGAGAGTGGTCACGTGTGTAGTGGAAAAATAATGAAATTAGAATTTCAATACCTTTTTAGTATATAAATAATTAAAATACTATTAAAGTCTGGATATTATACTAACTCTAATTATATTTAATTATAAATGCTCCTTTAACGACTCGAAAAAAATGTGTCGCAATAAATATACTTTTAGCGACTGCATTCGTATCCCTTCTTAAGACTTGATCGTTAAAAGTACACTTTCTTGTAGAAATGTTCTTGAAGTTTTATTAAGTTTTGATGTAAGATTCTACCTGGGTAAACTTTAAAGGACCATATCTCTTATAATATTGATAATTCCCTTAGAAATAACTTATCCAATTAAAGGTAATTGAATCTACTTTCCAATACCACCAATTTCGCGTCAATCCAACTTCTGAGTAAAAAGTTGTCACTAGTTTAGTAACATATACAATGCTGTTACAAATTTGCCAACTAGAAAATATTACAATTAAATGTTTTTGTCTTTTTACCTCCAATAAAAGCATAAATGAATTTCTTGATTAATGAAAGGCGAAAATCAATCAGATTTTCATGTACACTAATGAAATTCATAATCCTTGGTCATAGATATTTGAAGAAAATTAATTCAAGAATCTCAATAAACGTTTTCTTGATTGTTTACCTTCAAGCTAGGGTTTTCAGGCTTCTAATGAAGTTCATTTTCAAGATTCTTCAAGAATCTTGTTCTTCTAGGTATGTAAATCTATCATAGTGTTGGACTAGTTCGTCCTCACGCCCTACATCTACTTTCAAATCAGTAATAAAATAATTTAGGATTCTACCCCTAGTTTTGAGTATTGTTGAGATAAGTTGATTTTAAGTTCTTGAGTTCATGTTTCTTTAAAAGTTCTATCCTAATTCTAGAATTTCTATATTGTTATTGAGACCCTTCATATCATAAACCATAAATCTTGAATTCATAATTCATGTTTGAGTTCAATTGTGAATTCTTGAGATCAACTATAAATATGAACTATGTTTTGAGGAAGTAAGGGAATGAGAAGATTCGTATACATGGGTTTTATGCAGTATGTAGACCTTTGATTCTAGTCGTTCATGCGCATAAATTCTGCATGTATCCTCAAATTGAGTATCTTTGAGAGGAATACCATCTACAATTTCTAAGTCTTGAGTAATAAGTTCCTAACATATTTGCATTTATATTTATAATCATGGGACTATAACATGTAACCTATGGAGTCCTTGAGTTGAGTTGTTCATGCCCATAATTCAGCACGACCCCTATAAGTGGAACAATTTTGAGATGAGAAGTGTCCTTGAGTCCTTCAATTGAGTAATTTATGCTCATAAGTCTGCATGAACTCTCGAAGTTGAAAATCATGGAATTATCCATAAACATGAGATCATGAACCTTTAATCCATAATCCAATTCAAGGAAATTTAAGATCAAAGTCAAGAAAAATTAAGAGTCAAGTCTACAAGTTAAGATCAAGTCAAAGAATAATTTATAAGTTTGAGATAGAAAGGGAACATCGATTCCAGAAAAGAGATTTTAAGCTACAAAATTGTCTCAAACCAAATGTGAAGTTGTTTTAAAACCATATGAGCGAAGAATATTTTTGGGAGTAGTATTGAGCACCGATATGATATGCGATTTCATATTGACTCAAGTCTCCATAAACCATGTAGTCATCATTGATATCAAAGGGTCATACTGTTTAGATGATCACTTAAGTTAAGCTAGAGGATCCACTAAGTTAAGCGTTGTATATGAAGACAAAGAATAGGACACTTTTGGCAGCGTGGGAAAGACGTTGTATCACCATTAGGCTCATAGTGGTGGTTGTCGGTTAGAGAAACTCCCACAGAAGTAATTGCATGGTTCCTCAAGGGGTTCTACTTAGTATATATGGGTGAATGATAATTCATTCATGCATTGCACAAGTAGGCTTTTGGAGGGAGCATGATATGTCTTTTATGATATTATGATTATGAGTTGACATCATGTCAACTTTTATTAATGTTGCACCTTTTAAAACTACTTTATAATGATATGCGAGCAGTTAAATATTCATGAGTTGAGTATTTAGAGATGAGTATTTCAAGTTGAGTATCATATTTTTGAAGTTGAGTATCGAATCTTTGTGTCGAGTATCATATCTTTGAAGTCAAATATCATCTCTAACTTGACTATCTTATCCTTGAGTAATTCAGAGTAGAGTAAGTTTGAGTACCCTTGAGGGTTCTCGAGTTGAGTGAGTTGAAAAGAGTAACTAAGTTTCTTTTTATCAAGATTCAAGCTTATGTTTATGTTTTATAATTCCCCTTACATGCTTGTACATTTCGTGTACTAATCCATTTGGACCGCATCTTCTCATGATGCAGATCCGGGTATTCGGGATTATCAACAAAAGCTTCATTGACGTCAGATGGAGATCGAGTTAACTATGATCAGCCTACTTGTTTCCGGAGGATTCCATTTACTTTCAGTTGTTAGGAAGTCGCGTATATTGTCCTGACTTCCATCATTGCCATTTAGAGGAATCATAGATAAACAATAGCGTTTTAGAAGTGTTTATTTCTTTTGTTAAATGCTTGAAAGAGTAAAGTTGCCTTTTATAGTGAGTTGTATAAACTTTGTTATACAAATTTTTCTTTGGACCTAAAGTTTGTATTTAAGTTGTATGAAATTTTTATTCAGTTTTAAGGTTTTGCATGCTTAAGTTAGTCTTTCGCTTGTAGTTTGCCAGGGTGACAATTTGTTTGGGGACTAGCAATGGTTCTTGAGTGCAACCCATGTCTAGTGTGCAGACTCGGGTAGTGTCAGAAACCCAATTTAATGGTGCTCTCAGG
The DNA here is from genome assembly GCF_001406875.1 of Solanum pennellii. NCBI lineage: Eukaryota > Viridiplantae > Streptophyta > Magnoliopsida > Solanales > Solanaceae > Solanum > Solanum pennellii. Next base: position 24,028,631 of record NC_028647.1, on the reverse strand, counting down.
AAGCCACACAAAAATTGTTAGCATATAGTAACGTGGTACTCGATCAAATGTTTATTTAAGAACCTGATAACCAATCCCATATTTATGCTAAAACGTGGCAATCAATCCCATATTTATGCTGGAACGTGACAACCAATATAAGTTAGTGTGTCGGAGCGCCACACTCAATCCATTCAATAAACCACAATAACAATCATAATGTAAATTCTAATAATTATACATTAATAGGTTATTCATGACATGTAGTTCTTCGTTTCATACTTAGTTACATTAGGTGTGATCAATAGGCTTCATTCACATACATGGATGCATTACAATGAAGCAATTACTAACATATATCACGCAAAAAATGAAATCACAACCATCACCTACCTTGAGTCCAAGATTGAATCCCCTAAGGCATTTGAATCTCTCCTTGCCGGATTCTTTCCGCTTGTTCTAGGTCTACAAAAAATAATTTGTACGCAAGGATCAACAATCAAAGGTCTAATTATCCATATTATAACAAACTATATAACCCTAGACAAAACCTATGATCCCCTTACCTAGATTAAGGCTTTTTCCACCATTATTCCCATATCAAATCCCCCGCATCGATAATCACCCAAGAAACTAAGTTGTACGAATCCAAACATGGATTCAGGGAGTAAAACCCTCACCTTTAGCCTTAAGAATGATGAAAATTGTGAAGAACACACCCGGGGTCGTTCCTTAGCTCTCAAAGTCGGAAAGTGTAGAATAAAACATTTTTGGAGTTTTATTTTCAACTTAAATCGCGTCTTTCCCGCTATGGCATCCCCAACATGCAAAAGCATCCCGTCCTTGCCGGGATAATCCCTCCATTGTGGATTGCACGGGAATAGTGAACAAATTTAAGAATTCCAAACCCCCATTTTACAACACACCATCATCCCATGGCACTCAAAAAATAACCTATTCACGCTAAGATCAGTTTCGGCAGTTCTACACACCCGAATTTAATTCAGTAAAGTTGTAGGGGTTGATTAACGTCTTAGGTATCCACTCATTTAATCAAGTTCATTAATAGATCTGTAATTTTTACTGGATTTCCCCTGATCTTACTGACTTTGATTTCGTCCAAATTTGGGCTAGATTAGGAAATCTCAAGTTACTCCAAAAATGTATTATGGCCCCAATTCTTTCCCCTTGGCTTTTCCCTAACGGTGAAAATTAGGTTGTTACGACAAAATTATGATTTAATCTACATGGTGTTCATATTGAGGTAGAAAGATAGAATATGTAGAACAATTTGTGTATTAAATATGTTTTAATGATCAGTTTTATAAGCACTAAATAAAAATGCAAAGCACACTTATGTGAAGGTCATTTTTGGAGAGCAAGACTATTCCTGGGTAGAACTTCTTATTAATTTCGGAGAGAAAGGAACATATCATTATCCTCGAACAACCTCCTACACGTAAATTCTCAAAATGCTAATATTTGAGAATTATATTAACTCAATATCTAACATGTAATGTCCTAGAGTATAGGACCATTCAATGTACAATTTAGCTAATCCACGACAATTGAACAAAATAAATTTATCAAAAGATAATGTTGTGCGAATTGCCTAGATTTATAAAGAGTCATGCATCATGTTGGGGTTTGTATGGATAAAACCCCACCTACTACATTGACACTATTTCATCAGTTTATTTATTATGTAGATCTTTTTTCATCCCTAATAAGGAATACTACTAGTAGTTCAGATGTTTTCAACTCAAGAATTCCAAAAAAATATCAAATTTCAAATCCTTAATTCTATATGAAGTCTACCATACAAGAAAAATAATTTAGAAACCTACCAATCATTTGCTACAAAATGCCACTTAATGTAGTTCAAGACTAGGACTCAACATCTTAAGAAACCATATAAAGGGTTTAAGCTACTTAACACACTTGTCAATATCTTGATCATATTTTATTCACACAATAGATCTACTTATAACTACTCATTATTCGACAAATGAATAATATCGTTCTTAATCAATCAACAATAAATAGGAGAAACAATGGGATTTTAGAATAATGTGGGATACTAGTCTACCTTATAAAATATTTTTCTTTTTGTGGATAGTATGAAAGAGAAAATTACCAATGGTTGATTTGTTAAACAACAATTGTATAGCATTCTCTGCATATGATATGATTAGAATGATCAAGGAAGGGAAATATATGTGGTTTGATAATATCTGCGCATATAATCTTTAAGGAAAACAAAGAGAAAGAGGAAGAAGAAAAGGAAGAGAAAGAAGAAGAGGAGGAGGAAGAAACAGAAGAAGAACAACAACAAGAGGAAGAGGAGGACTAGGAGGTGAAGGAGGAGGAGGATGAAGAAAAGTAAGAGGAAGAGGAAGAGAAAAATAATAAGAAGAGTAGTATAAGAAGAAAAACAACAAGAAGTTAAAAGGAAGATGAAGAAGATGAAGAAGAAGAAGAGGAGGAGGACGAGAAGGAAGAGGAAGGGTAAGAGGACGAAGAAAAGGAATAAGAAGAAGAAGAAAATGAGGGGAGGAGGAAGAGGAAGAAGAATAAGAAGAGAAGAAGAAGAAGAAGAAGAAGAAGATAAAAAGAAGAAGAGGAAGAAGACGAAAACGAAGGTAACAATTAAATTATAAACTTTAATTCTAAATTACACAATGGTTATCACAAAGTCTAATATGTCCCTATTGTATCAACATAATTTTTATGACAAAATATTTTTGTGCCCAAAAATTAATTAATTTTAGGAAAAAATGAATTCATTACAAAATGGGTACATAGTTAGTGACAACATATACCCATTTTGTGAACAGGAAAAGGAAGAGTAAGAAGAAGATGAAAAAGAGGAGGAAGAGGAAAAAGAAGAGGAGGAGGAGGAGGAAGAAGAAGATGAAAAAGAGGAGGAATAGGAAAAAGAAGAGGAGGAGGAGGAAGAAGAAGATGAAGAGGGAGAAGAAGAGGAGGAAGAGGAAGAAGAAGAAGAATATAAAGTTGAGGTAAAACACCAAAACTAGTGTTAAGGATGAAGAAGTCAAGGTAAAACTCTCCCCACACTAATTGCTCGCCTAACACACCACTTAAAAATCCAATAATCTTTAAAAATTTTGCATTTATACTCTTCAGAATTTAAAGCTTGTGGAGTGATGGGCAAAGTAAGTCGAGCATCGCTGACCAGGTCGGTGACGCACCAAGTGTAACTCTCTACCGTTGTCTTGCCTTTCCTCTGCAACCTTAGGATTCTCTAACTTTAGGAAGTAAGAAGTTAAGTCACCGATCTATTCAGAGGTTTGGCAACAATCCATTTCCATTACCAAGTTGTCATTTCCACATGTGTGGCACACTAGAAATTTTGTCGAGTAGAACAATCATTAGGTGGTACTCCGAGTGGTCCTGGCGATCACCACGACTGACTTTCTTTTTATTCGTCAGCTTTTCACTCTGTTTTTACCCGATAATGTCCCTTGCTTTGCTCCTTTGCATTCATTGCTGCAAATCAACACTTTAGCATTAGCTTAGAGAATAAATTGGGCATTGAGGACAGTAAAACTATGAAAAGAAAGCCCCAAATGAGTCCACATCTCAGATCATATTCACATTAAAAATAATGGACCAAAAACCAATATATATCAACTGAAGATCATATCCAACATTCAAAAAAAATTAAGAATATCCACAAAACAACAAAAAAACGTTGGTATGGAAATACCTCACCCCGCCAAACTAATCTAGCAATTGTCTTTAAATACAAAGAAATAAGTGAAACAAATCTACACAATAACATAAATGGAGTCAAAAATCCTCCTGCAAGGCTAAGCCTGATTGAACTTGCATATATGTGACTCCATCTGACGGGGCTTCAATGCCCGATGCAACATCAACATTGGGTCCACTGTATGCCTCCACAACAGTCTGCATCATAGGTACCTCAAGATCCTCAAGTCATCATATATTTTTATGTCATTTGCACCCAACTCCTGCTTATCGGTCTCAACCTCAAAATGATAAAAAACTTATCCATACCAACCTATCTAGTCGTAGTAGCTGGAGGAATCTCAGAACTAGTTTGGTATCTGTACTTGGGACTTTAAGGATCTCTATCGTTCCAAATAGCTAGATAGGTCAATGGAATTCAGCTCATACATATCCTTTTTCATCCCAACAATACCAGCCTTTACGTCTGTCAAAACATTAGACACAACCCATCTTTTCTCACAAGCATCTACCCTCACAGTAAGGGAATCAGCGCAAAGCTAAAGGCATTTATCAACCCCTTGTGATATCTTAACTAAGCCCTCATCGGGGCTAAGGCGGCATCAATCACTTATTCAATCAACCCAGGTACAACGACTCTACCTAGAAGCCATAGACATCAGCAGACAAACCCAGATTGCCCATCTTGTATAGCATGGACTGGGTGATAGGGTTGAGAAGCAGAAGCAATATCATTAGTAGAAGGAGGGGGAGCAGTGGTAGGGCTAGAAGGTACAGAAGTAGAGGGTCCATGGGTACATGTAGTCTCACTAGCCTGAGGGGGGAGAATTGACTTTGTCGGCAACATCTAAAAATCGACTACGCGGAACATCTCCGTTGATTTAGCTCTCCTCTAATCATGCTCGTCCCTCATTTATTCGACATCTATTCACCAGATGTTAGTAGAGGAAGTGGGAGTCACTTTCATGTCCATATTTGCAACCACCAAAACACAGGCGCAGCTACATATATGAGTAATGAACACATGAAAGGTAAGCGAGGTATGACTGTGCTTAGTTCTCATGGTCATCTCCTTCTATATAATAAAACCTAAATTTAAACGATCTCTTTCCATAATGTATCCTACCAAAGTATCTTTCTAATGCCTGAGTATCAACTCGTTTTGAGATGGCATCAGTGTGATGCTAAGGAATCAAAACTAGTACCTAGCAGCTACATTTAGGTCTTTCTTCTCATTCAGATCCCCATCCTTGATCCATCGTGGAGTAGTATAAAATATCAATGGTGCCAACCAGCCCTTTAAATCATCTAGTGTCTTCTTCTGATCTGATTTACCACGAAGTGAACCACATTAGCTTAACATTTAAGAACTTCATTAATATATGTGTTGCTGTATTTGACCTTTTTCCCTTGAACTACCATGAGGTCAATCGAGTTAAATGCATTGGCTTTTTTACTTTCTCGTTGGCACAACATTTCATACGTCGAGTAGAATTCTTGGACCTAGGTAGGAAACTATGAGCCTCAGGGCTTTGTGAAGAGCTCGAACTTGTGAAACTTTATAATGTTGCACACCTACAGGTACTTGTCTAAAAATCCGTCTTTACACAACCTCTTTTCTTCAAGGATGGTCCTCAAACCCTCGCCATTTAATCTGTTCAATGACCGTGGTGGAGGAGCCTCTACTTGTGGAGGAGAATACTCTATTATTTGTGCTAGAGGTTGAGGAGGCGTAGGAGCCATCGGGATTAGAGTTGGATCATGTATAGTTTTGAAGTGTAGCTCCTCTCTCCTAGCCTAGAGAAGTTGATCATCCTCCGGATTTGATATGGAGATCGGAAACTGTACTCCGAGTGCCCCTCACTATCGGAGGGAGTGAAGTACGTGTAATACATGCCCTCGTTGTCAGAAGTCGCCATCACATGTGCTCCTTCTAACTGCTCTTGTCCTTGCCTCCTACCCTTTTTTGATGAAGTTTGGTTATGGTGGCACGGGAGGATACAACCTCTTCACTTCCTCATTGATGGCTATCCCTCATTCCCACTTTTGGGGCGGTTAATTTTTTCGTGCAACCTTTGGTCTAGCAATTCTTGCAAAACAAAACCACATACATTTTATGAAATTAAAAAATATTCAAATTTAGAAAAATGTGCAGGAAAACTCATTGAACCATCCGGTGAATCATCGGACCCATTCAACGAGCCACGTTGAGCTCGTCGAATGTTCTATAATAAATTCTTTAAAAAATTAGCACAGTCGGCGATGTCCAGGGAAATTCAGTAATATAGAAGTAGCTCGTTGAATGTTACAAAATAATATAAGAATTAAGGGGTGCAAAAGGCCGATCAGAAGGGTGTTTTGGTGAGTCATCGAGTGAACTTGCCGAGCTCAGGCTTATCGCCAAAAATTACAGAAATCAAACCACATATATGGATGTTAAAAAGGCAATCAAAAGGGTCTTTAAGAGAACCACTAAATCACTCTGCGAGCTTGACCTAGCTTGGGGAATAGTCCTACATTCTAGATTTCTACCCCGACCTTCAAAATCTAACCTGCAGCCCCTTAACAAGAATTAACCCAATATTCTATGCAATTTAGCGTAGACGCATATTACCCATGCCCTCAGGGTACTCTAACTTCCCCCTGTTTGGGCAAAATTTGCCGATAGATATTTTTTGCGCTTAAAAATAATGTCAATCGCTCTATCATTAAGAAAAATCAGTCAATTGACACAAAAAAGGTTACTCACACTTCAACACCACTAGACTCAACAATCAAATTAACACAACCCACAAAATCATCATGCTAACATATATAATTTCACAATGTGAGGCCAATTAACACAAAATAAAATAAGATACAAGCATACATTTTCAATACAAATTCGACAAATCTCAATGCATAATTATTACATAAATCAAAGATCATGCATTTGCATTTACTATAATATAATGACATGGTTCATATAACCAACCTCAAAACCGAACGGTTAAAAACCTAGGCAAGCAAAGTATCCCAAAATCCTCCCTCGATTAATTGATCCCACACAAAAAGAAAGAAAAGTAGTATGGAAGTATGAAAATTTGTGGTTGTGAAACTATAGAAGTATAAAACGTATGAAATGATGGAGATTATTGAATTTAGAAATGGTTTGGCCTATAGTGGATTCAAACGACAATCCAAGTCTGGCTCATCGACTTGACCTTTTGGTCGCCTAACTGCTCATTTTCTCAAATTTTCAAATTTTCAACATGGACATTCAACACCCGTTATTCAAACACAATATTTAAAATTAAAAAACTTGGGTTCCCTCACAAGAATAATTTTATTTATCATGTGGCAAGACAAATATACCCTTTTAAGGGTTATTCTTGGGGTTTCTATGATGTAAATCGATAATCCTCCTTTTGGCCTTGGATTCAAATTAGTTGAGATTTGACCCATTCATGTCTCCAAATGCATAATAGACACCAAGTGAGAAGTAACTGTATGATTGAGAGTTGAGACGTCATCTTTCATTTCCTTGAAAACCTAGTCTTACCATTCTACTTTGTTCAGAATGCGTTAAAGTATATCATCAGTGCGAAAACATTTCGGGTCAACCCTATGCTCTTTTTCAATTTCTACACTCATTGTAACGCCCCGAAACTACACCCCAGACGTGGCCGACACCCAAAGACCATTGCTGGTCTTGAGAAAACCGTTGGCCTAGTTTACTTAGCTCAGCAGAAGACTTAACTGAATAAAAACAGTATCATGATATAACTTAAAGAATAATAAGTTGGCCAAAATGTACTTCAGTCTCAACATGTTATAAATTGGTCACTACATTCTGTTATCTCAGCATTCAGTATATCATGTTCAAATTATACCATTGCTTTATTGCTTGTTCAGTTATATATTATTTCAGCATTACTCTATCTTACATGCTCAGTACCTTTCAAGTACTGATGCATACTACGCTACATCTTCTTGTGATGTAGGTTCAATATCTCAGCATCTAGATGACTCTTAGATCGATACACAATCTCCAGTTCAGCAGAATAAGTGGTGAGTCTTCATTTTTCGAGGACAATATTCATGAGTTTATTTCAGTACTTTAGTCCTTTAGTTTCATAATTCGCTAGACTTAGCTGGGGCCTGTACCAACATTTCTAGTCAACGAGAGGCTATCTTAGAGATATTTAGTTTCATCTTAGTATTAAGTTAATATGTTCTTTTTGTTAAACTTATCAGTCTCATATATCTTAGTTATAGTATATGGGTATTCCCCATCTTTTCATTTTATTTATGATTTAGCTTGCACCTTAGTTTATTGTGTTTAGCATGCTCATGATTATGCAAACAGGGTTAGCTTGGGATCACTTGTTGTCCTAGGTCCCATGTTCGCATCTCGGTGGTAGCTCGCGGCGTGACAAAGGTGAAAATCCATACGACCTTCACCATTTTAAGCATATACATTTATAAGACATGACATATCATGAAACACATACTTCATATAAGAACCACCATCTAAGACAATCCCAAGTCACACTAGTGCAATGCACAAGTAGCATCACATAATAATACCTCTACTAAATGTTCCTATGAATTTACCCTAGACTTAGGCACATCAGATTCAACAAGTCACAATGCATGTATTCAACCTTAGATATAAGACCAACATACTTCATAACCCATCATATAGAAACCCATTTGTTTATTACATCATAATTATAATGTATTTAGTCTTTAGACACTTCTCAAGACAACATGCAATTCAATAATACCAATATCATCATAATGAAGAAATAGACAACATTGCATATATAGAGTTCATTTCTTCAAGACATTACCACAAGACCTTACTCATAATTCCAATCTAAGCCTACTAGTGCAATATGCATGTGAATCCCCTTGACCTCACACATACTAAGTAAACTAATCAAGGAGATCACAACTTGACCTCACACATACTAAGTAAACTAATCAAGGAGATCACAAGCATTGTCACTTACTTCATACATCAACATAACAAGTATAGCCAACAACATGCATGCTAAGTAAGGCCTTCATCATGTAGGCACAATCAGACCAATACCTTGCATATCATTACAACAACTATGTTAACATCATCATGTCATGCATAAGACATATATACATATACATATACGACTCTTTCCTAAAACTCCCTTAAAGAGCTACTTGTGCAATGTATAGGTAAAGTCTCATTTCCTCATATACACTAAGCAACCTCAATTAGCTAGTACTAGTTAGGGTTCATCATCTTACTTCCATTATTCATTTTACATAAGGGAAACTTCACCTTAACCAACATTAGACCATGTAAGATAAACATGGAATCTTGTGTTATCCCCTCACACCGAAAGGGCTGAATCTTATTTGCCAAGGTAAGACATTAATTTTCATATAGTATTTAGGTGGATCCCCTAGCTAAGGTTCCTATTGAGGCACATAGTTAATGAACTAGGAGACTTTTACTTGAAACCCTCTTTATGCTACCAAGAATTATAGATTACATCTCATGAGAACATTGGTGAACTTACCTTCCTTTTTGGAAAGGGATACCTCTTATTATCAAGTTCGCTCAGTGCTAAGCTAACTTTCCCTTTTTGAAAAGCCTTGAAGTCTTTATTAACATTTAAAGTACAAGATATGCTTTAGAAGATTAACCCCTTATATACATATACATAGCTCATAGTTAATGATGAGAATGCCCTTTCATCAAAACCTACATCATGTGAGAATATCCTTTCACATGATCGTAACATAGAGCATAGAGTACAATTAAAGATACCATCCAAAAACTCGCATTTACTATATCATAATTTACATGCATCATTCATACATTCATGTGTGTGTATGTGTACATATATAAGAAACCCTTTCACATAAACACATGTAGACAACACATGTTCATATTTCATTATTCGTATGCTTTACATGCATAATAAGAGATAAAGGTGAAAATGAGAATTATCCTTTCAATAGACATCATGACCATATTATACTCATAGTTATACATAGGTGGTGTGTGTACATATTGGTCATCATGATGACATAAGAGAAACAACCTAGTTATTGAGAAAACAACACTCCAAAGGATCACAACACATATACAATATCCCTCAAGTCATGAACAACTCATATATATAGCAGTAGGGACTATAGACCACACACCCACATTACATCGTAGGATACAAGAGCATATTTAACATTTCAAAAGAAGACTCCTAACATTCATAAGATCACACATTCATATAGGGTTATATAGGTAGGGATTCTACAATTGGACTCATCACAACCTAATATGTAGACCATACCTAACCTTAACAACATCATACACAGATACTTAACATTATTAATTCACCCTAGTAATGATACTAGAATTAAAGACTACAGAAGAACTTCATACTTGTGATCATCATCACCACAATTCACATTACACCTATTCCCTTCAAGGTCATGATCACAACATATATATATATATATATA